>NC_080112.1:71967761-72267761 GCF_950005125.1 Chionomys nivalis
AGCTTGCCCATTACTAAAATCCATAATTCTCTGTCAGGACCCAGCCCAGCTCAGGAGGGCAGAGACATCATGGCTACAGTCCTACAGAGAAGTCTTCAACCCCTACTACTGCAGTCCTTTTCTTGTGCTCCTGGCATAGGCTTTAATCAGATCTCCCTGTCATACTCCAGTAGAACAGGATGAAAATGTGCTGAAGTTTTCCTTACAGGAAAAAGTTGAACAGTAATGTGCAAAGAAGAGGACAAATGGCCTCAATATTTGGGGGTCATTGTTTTCTGCCTATAGAATAAGAGTTCATTCTTGAATCTTGGACATGGATCACTTCTCTGATGACACAAAACTGTCAGTCTGAAATGATCCCAGAGCATGATAATATGGGAAGCAGACTCAGAAAAAAGGAGAGGAGGCGTAGGGAGGATAGTTGTTCAAAATCAAGTCAGTTTCCTTCCTAGCTACACATCTACTAGCTTCACACCTACTAGCTGTACACCTATCTCTGACTTGGTCTGAGGCCATGCACCACTGTGATTTTTCGAATCTTCTTCCCCAAAGCTATTTTCGATTCCCTTAGTCTTCTTCCTTGATTAAAGTCTGTATCTTCAAATTTAGAATAATCTCCCAGTCCTCTTGATGTGATAAGCAAAGTGATAAAGTAGAAGAAATAAATGATATCTTTACTAAAGAGAAAGGCTATGTATTTATTTCCTAGGGCTGCTGTCACGAATGCCATAAATCATACCGTTCAAGACAGATATTCATTATCAAATAGGTCTGAACACTAGAATTCCAAAATCAAGACATCAATAAGGCCATGCTTCCCCTGAAAGTTGCTTAGGAGAATCTTTTCTTGTTTCCTCCAGTTCCTGGCTTTTCTTTAGTTGAAATTTTATCTACTTATTTTAAAGTTTTCTTATTATTTTATTTTGTGTGTAGGGGTCTTTTGCCTACACTATATCTTTGCATAACTTGCATACCTGGTGCCTACAGGGACCAAAGAGATAGTCAAATCACCTGGAACTAGAATTATAGATGATTGTGAGCTACTGTTTGGGTGCTGGGAATAGAATTAACATCCTCTGGAAGAGCAGCCAGTGCTCTTAACTACTGAGCCACCTGTCCAGCCACAAATGTTGCTACCAGTATTTGGTGCTCCTTGGAATAGTTTTAGAGAAGTAATTATTCAACTTTGTTTATTAAAACATAACCAAATTTGCTTTGCAAGAGATTATTAACGTTGGGAAGGGACATTTGAAAGGGACATTGGGTTCAACCCCAAACACAGCTTGGGCAAAATGGAATTCATACCCGAGAAGCATATTGATACATGTCAATAGATGAAAATGACTAAGAAGAAACGGGCAATAAAGGCGATAGGGCTAAACCTATCTAAGAGGATTCTTACTGAAAACAGGTCAGGATTCTCAGTTATCATTGAAGTTATGTAGAGGAAGAAGAACTTCATCTGAAATTGAGGAACATTAGACACTGCAGAGTAGAGAAAGGTTGATAAATTGACTTAGCAAGAGTTCTTTGTTAACCCTGGATCTTCTAAAACTCGTAGGTGAGTTTAAGAGAGGTTCGGGAGCCTGGATAAAGTTTAATTAATAAGACAATCTTTGTTTTTGCTTTTGTTCAAAATATGAAGAGATCTTGGTCGTATAGGACTGCAATTCCAACTATCTGGGAGGCTGAGGCAGGAGGGTCACAAGTTCACAGCCTGTCTTTGCTATAAACTGAGTTCAAGGCCAGCCTTCTCAGTGAGGCTCTGTCCAAAGAAAATTAAAAAGATGGCTGTGTATATGGTTTGGTAACATTAGAGTACTTACCTAGCCTGTGGATGGCTTCTGGGTTTGGTTCCCAGCACTAAACAAAAATTTAAAAATTAATGAAGAGACATTCCCTCTTCCTTTCAACAATCTAAGTCAGCTGTCTCATTTGTTCACCTTTTATTAGAAACTAGTTGAATCATGTATTAAGGCTTGGTAGTAGAGGACCTCTGCTGGTTGAGGCCCATAATCAAACATTTTGTAAGGAGAAATTTCTATGAAAATGGAGAAAACAAAGATTACTGTTGTTCTGGGAAACCCAGTTTCTGAGTATAGAGGGAAGTCAGCTGACAATTCCAAGTATTAGGCTTAAGCATGGCAGTGACAACCTCACAGATTTCCAGGCCAGCAGTTTGAATGTCTCTGATGATAATATTGAGTATTCTTATAATCTAATGCATACCCCAGCCATAAAAACCACCACTCTGGCCAGGCACTGGCCCTGACTTTTCCATATGTACCATGACCCAAGTGAGGTGGGAGAATGTCTACAGGAAATCTTCACCCTCCATACAGACACATACTATGAGCCCAGACACGGCCTCCTCATATATAGCGTGGACCCCCATTACCTCATTTTCTGCATCCTGGGACCCAGATCCATGACTCCGGGACTGTTTTACTAGGCTTTTCCTCACCAGAGGCCTTCCTGACGCATTGAAAAAAGCCATATTCCTGGTCTTAACCATGCTAAGTGTTGTTCTGCAGTGTCTGAGTCATCCTCTTCCCCATCTGCCACACTGCCCAAAGGCTGGACATGGTTGCCATGGTGATCTCTCCAGTACAGAGCTCTGAGGATAGGTCTCTGGCCCCAAAAGATGCAATATCCGCTAAAGCCTCATGAGCACACTTCAAGGGGGGTTTTAGAGTCTAGGTGCAATGGAAACACTGGCAGACATTTAAAAATAAATCAGCCATTGCAAAGAGTTATTTGATTGAAAAATTATGACTCACTTTCCCATTGAAAAGAGAAACCGTTTGTTCAGAAGCCGTAGAGGGACATCAGCCCCATCCCCATTGCAAGATAAGCTCCAGAAGCCTCAGCACATATACTGTGGTCTGTGTGTGCAGAGTAAAGGGTCAGGACATGAAGGCTTCAGGCTAGGTAAGCTGCCTTGGTAAATCTCACAGCAACAAAGGGAATTAGGCAGATTGGGAGCCTTCCATAGTATCTCAGAATCATAGGGCTGTGCAAGTACATATGGCATTGCCAAGATGGGACATTCAGAGTATTAATATCATTATATGATAATGGGCTCAGGGACCACAGGAAAATCCTGGGGAGGAATCTGGGGGGTTACAGAGGAAAATGAACAGGACTAAGAACTGGGAAGGAGTCTGGTTCCAGGCACAGGTACTGCATGTCGTGTTTCAACTGATCACAGGCTCCATGCTATGCACTGCTGTTAGCAGTGTTCTTGTCCACATCTGTATTCTCAACCCAAGTGCCTACATCACTATTTAGTGGACAACTGGAGAACCACGGGGTCCATATTTTTGTGGCATTGTATTTGGGGCCCTCCTGGCAATGAGATCATTTTCCATTTGTTGATTCATCTGATACTAGTCCAAAACACTATGCCAGGGAGAAAGGGGGTGGTAGGATGAACAATGACGTGAAACCATTCCTGTGAGGAATTGCCCTCAGCCATAGAGCAGACACTCTGAAGTGCTCTGTCTGCAAACGTCCTACTAAACAGAAATTCACCTAAACATCATATTGTGCAGAGGCATCATTCATCTGATCTTTCAAGACTTTTTCTAATCTCATAAAATAAGGTGATATTCAAGGAGATATGAGGATAAGGGCCCTCTAAATGTTCAGGACTGACCAGGCACTCTTAGATTCCTCTCCAGAAGAAATGGTAGGGCGTAACTTACCACTATGATTAACTAGGAACCTGAGGCCGATCTATAAACTTCACAATCTGACTAAGGGCTAGGAGCCATACATATGGCCTACACCTTGGTTGTCTCACAAATTGGCTATCTGGTATTCCTTGTATACAAGAGAAGATAATGGGTTCTCCAAAGAGCTTGCTCTAGAGTCTAGGCCTTGGTAGCATCATTAGTGACAGACGGGATTTGTGCTGCACTTACTCCTCCACCAGATTTTGGGAAATATTTGAGAATTTGAAGAAGTGTGAAATATATAAGACATATGAGCAAATGGGAGAAAGGGGGTACTGGGTAGGGGAACACAATGGGAAAGGAGACTGTTAATTTTCTATTCCTGCGACAAAACACCAAGACCAAGGCAATGTATAAAATAAGCATTTAACTCAACTTACACTTTCAGAGGGTTAAAATCCACAACGACAGAACAAAGGCATGATAGCAGGAACAGCAGAGAGCTCACATTTTAGACCTTCACAAGAAGGAAGAGAGACAAACTGGGAATGGCATGGGTTTTTGAAACCTCAAAGCCTGTCTGCAGTGACACTGCTCTCTTCAACAAGGCCATACCCCTAATCCTTCCCAAACAGTTCTAACAACTGAGAAAACAAGTATTCCATACACATGAGTATATGGGGGCCATTCTCATTGAAACCACCACAGAGGCCATGGGTGAACAGTGAGAGAATTGAATCCTGGAATTAGAGAAATGGGTTCTCAGAGGAAGAAGAACACAGCCAGGATTAGGATTTTGGAGGTGTGTTGGGGTTAGGGTGGACAGGGCTCCTGCAGAGCTTTCTGGACAGGATGGTAGTGGATTCAGGAACTCACAATGGGGCCACACACTAGTCGTCTTTTCAGGATAGCAATAAGGGTGTCATTCCAGTGGCACTGTTGTTTGACATACATGTAAAGCACATATGGAAGGTCACCAGGAGTAACTGAATAATGGGCTTAAGCAGTCATATTCTAGATTGTATTCTGCTGCTGTGATAAACAACATGACCAAAAGCAACTTGGGAGGAGAGGATTTACAGGTTATGGTTCATCATCAAGCGAAGCCAAGGTAAGAACTCAAGGCCGAAACCAGAAGGCAAGAACTGAAGCAGAAACCATGGAGGAATGTTGTGTGTGGGCTTGCTTCCCCTAGTTTACTTAGTAGTTACCTTTCTTATACAATCCGGGATCACTTACCCAATTTTGGTACCACCATTGTGGGCTGACCCTCCCATATCAATCAACAGTATAGAAACTCAATATATGAACCCACAGATATGCCCAAAGATCAGTCTGGTGGAGACAATTTTTCAGAACTCACTCATGGTTTTCTGGACTCTAAAAGGTTTAGGAAGTTCTACTACTCCAGTTCTACCATCTGCAGAGAAAGTGTATCTGGCAGGCTCATGCCAGTCAGCTCCATTCTACACCTGGTGAGTATCTCACGTGGCTGTCCTACGGTCTGGGAATCTCCAATATCCCTGGGTATTCACTGTAACTGAAGCTAAACTTTCACCAGTGACCTCCTACAGTGCCAATCTCAGCTGCTGTTCATCATGACTATTTTGACCTTCAAAACCAGTACCACATCGGGGACATTCTACTATATTTTCAGGCTTGACCTCTGATTTAAGAGGCAGCTTTGCCTCCCCAGGACCACAGTTCTGTGCGCCGACCCTGGGAAAACACCTCTCAGATGACTTCTCCCCAGTGATGCTTGTCTCTTATTAATCACAACAGATTTTTCAGTCCCACCTAACAAGCATCACACGTGAACAAGTGTCACAGTAAAGCAAAGGTTTTGTTTCAATGGTATTGGACTCTTGCAAATCACAGCTGATTTTTCAGCCACAGCTGAGAACCAGAAACTACAGGTTCTTAATTCAAATATATCACATGAATGAACCATGAATAGGATCTTTGAGGGATTCTTAAACTTCCATTTTACATTTGACAAACTGTGCTTCCTTCATCTAATTTGTCTCAAGTTATCTACTAAGCTGCCACAAAATAGCCTGAGTACTCAAATGGTTTTTCCATCCCAAAGCCTCAAGTTGTCCACCTTCCTCCCACAAGAGTCTATGCCAAAAGCAACATAGTCAGGTCCATTGCAGAAACAACTCTGCTCTTCTGGTATCAATTTCTGTTCTTGTTTACTTTCTGTTGTTGTGATAAACACCACACCCAAAAGAAACTTGGGGAAAAAAGGGTTAATTTGGTTTACAGGTTATAATCTATCATCAAGGGAAGCCAAGACAACAACTCAGGATAGGAATTAGAAGGTAGGAATGGAAGGAAAGACTGTGGAAGAACCCTTCCTACTGGCTTGCTTCCCCTGGCTTTCTCCACTTGCTTTCTTATACATCCCAGACCCACCTGTCCAGGCACAACATCACCCACAGTAGTCTGGGCTATTCCACATCAGTCATTAATGAAGAAAATAGCCTACAGACATTTCCACATATTAGTCTGGTGGAGGTAAATCCTCAATTTCAGTTCTTTCCCAGGTGACTCCAGCTTCTTTCAAGTTGACAAAAACTAGCCAACACAAGCCACAACCACTTTCGGCAGATTTCCTCAATCAAATCTACAGCTGGAATATATAGAGGGGAAACTGTTTGGACAACACTAATACCTGATCTTGGGGTACAAAGATGGCAGCTCTGGGGCTAAGAGATCAGCATGAGGAATCAGAACACAGTGGAGTAACTTCCTGCCAGCAATATCGTGCAGTAGATACCCAGAAGGAGTGTCCCAAATACAAAGCTTAGGAAAAGAGAGGGCAGCATGTTAAGGTGGGGGACCATCAGAAATCAGGTGGCCCAATTAGCATCTATGGTCTCGAAAACCTCCCTTTGGTCCCAGTCCCTCCTGCTGTGCCTCAGAAGGGATTGGGGATCATCAAGACTAATACATAAAATCACACAAACTAATACAACATGATAAAGTTTTCCTTCCTAGTTCTCTCATAACAGAACGAGAGTCATAGATTGAGCTTGCAGCCTTGGATGTTCCACTATCAACAATGGAGACTCAAGGTAGATAACTGTCCAACTAACTGAGTGCGCACTTGATGCCAATTTTGGATCTACTTCCTTTCAGGACCATTTTCCTTCCCATATATGGGAACCTAATGGAGGTCCACGATTTTTAGTCAAGTCAATTTAAAATTTAGCAAAAGCCATTAATGAATAGCAGAAAAATGGCAAAGAAAGGAGCTCCAAAAGCAGATAAGAAACAACCAAAATGTTAGTCAACTGTTTTGGAGCTTCAGAAACTAATTAAAAGCTCACGGAAAAAAGAGGATATTAAACTGACGGTGGCAGGCAGACAACAGACCAAATACCTACAACAGCTACAGAATCAGAAGTGAGAGCACAAACCTTGACACAAAGAATTGCAGCTGGTTGTGATGCTTGCGGGTGTTCAGAGAACTGGAATGCAGGGTTGAGTACCATCCCACCTAAAGACAAAGACATTAATTAGTATTAGTCACTAGTGCCTGGAACAGGAATCAAAGCTAATGTTAAAGAGAAACCAAATGAAAATTTTCTGGAAGATGACGGCACAGAGTCTAGAAGAATACGGAGAGCTGCAGAGGCCCGAAGCTTTCTCAGAGGATTGACCCATAAGCTCTGAAGATTGGGGAAGAGTGCAAGTAGTCTTGAATATGAGTCCTTTCGCAAGCTCTGAAAGGTTTTCTCTGGTTCCATGAGCATGAGGAAATCCATGTTTCTGGTCTGAAGCCTAGAGTACTGAGGTGGTTTGAGTGAGAATGGCCCCATAGATTCCCATTTGGTAGAACTATTTAGGAATGTGTGATGGTTTGGTTGTCAACTTGACTACATCAGGAATTAACTAAAACCCAAATGGCTGGGAACACCTGTGAGGGATTTTCTTTTCTGAATTCAATCAATTGAAGTGGGAAGATACACTTCTAATGTGGATCTTTGGAGTGGGAAGATCCATCTTTAATCTGGGCCACATGTTCTGTGGATAGACTACATAAAAGACATTGAAGAAGGAAACTTGCCCTCTCTTTGCCTCCTTGTTCTTGCTCTCACCAGCAAGTCCATTCCTAAAACTGCATTTGAGGTGACTTCTTTGGGATTCTGGCATATACAGCCAAGGTATCCAGTCGCATGGACTGAACAACTACTGGATTCTTGAACCTTCTGTTGGTAGATAGCCACTGTTGAACTAGCTGGACCGCAGCCTGTAAGCAATTCTAATAAATCCTCTCTTTCTACATACATACATACATACATACATACATACATACATACACACACACACACGCATGCACGCACGCACACACATATATACTCTGTTCCTCTAGAGAGACTCCCCCCCAACCAATACAGAAGGGTTAGGAGGTGTGGCCTTGTTGGTGAAGGGTGTGTCAGTGGGGATCGGCTTTGAGGTTTCAAAAGCCCATGCCAGGCCCAGTCTTCTCTTTGCCGTGTACTGGATCTGATGTAAACTCTTAGCTACTGCTCCAGCACCCTGCCTGCCTGCCTTGTGCCATGTTCCCCACCACGGTGGTCATGGACTCACTCTAAAACTGTAGGAAACCTCTCAATTAAATGCTTTTATTTATTTATGATATTAGTCATACTGTCTTATCACAGCAATACAACAGTAAATAGGACAAGCACTAGGCTAGCATAGGCAAAGCCCTGGATTTAAAAGATCACCAATACCACACACACACACACACACACACACACACACACACACACACACACACACACCACACAATCTGAATGATCATTAGCTGACCACAAAGTTAACAGTATATAATTTCATAATTAATAAAGAGAGCTTCCAGGGCTCATCCTCCCCTTTATCCTATTGCTCTTCCTATGAAATGAATGAAATTCTTTTCTTTCTTTCTTTCTTTTTTTTTTTTTTTGAGATGGGGTTTCTTTGAGTAACAGTCCTGGCTGTCCTGGAACTCACTTTGTAGTCCAGGCTGGCCTCGAACTCACTGGGGTCCACCTGCCTCTGCCTCCCAAGTGCTGGGATTACAGGTGTGTGCCATCACCACCCGGCTAAAATTCATTTCTATATTCAGATTATCCAATGTCCACTGTGGACACCTAAACCGAATTAGAGCTTCTAACATGTGCCTCAATTGAAAAAGACAGGACCATGGTTAGAAATTCTATCACTTAGAATTAAAACTCAAAGTCATATGCTAATGGCATTTGAAGTTGGGGCTCATTCTCACCCCTCTTCAGCACTTCCTTCAATTACCCTTTTCATACACATCCTATTTTGGCTGCCTTTGGCAGCTTGCCTTGGAAGATGCTACAGGTTTATCAAAAAAGATAGCCAATTTGAAGTAGCTAACCCCAGGAAGAGCTCTAGGTTCCTGGCTGGCTCTCCAATTTGGAATCATACACTTCATCAGACTTGCCATTGCATGACAGAAACAAGTTGGCCCAGAGGTAATGTGGTAGCAAAGAAAAAGACATCATTAGTATGAGCTATTTCTGCTGAAGAAAGCGACCATAGACACCTTGATTCAGGATACTTTATGACATGGATCATCACAGACAAGTGGAAAAAATGACATGATCTCCTAAGCACAAGATGTTTTCCAGTTCAGCAAATTTCAAGAACAAAGATCATTACTTCCTAAGTTTATTCTTCTTATTGACTTGTATCCGTAAGTGCAGCTTGTACCATATTACAAAAACAACAGGCAGGGCAGTGCTTTTCATCCTTCCTAACACTCTGACCCTTTAATACAGTCCCTCATGTTGCAGTGACTACTGATCATAAAATTATCTTTTGCTACTTCTTAACTGTAATTTTGCTACTGTTATGAATCATAATGTACTTATCTTGTGTTTTCTGATGGTCTTAGACGATCCTCGTGAGAGGATCCTTTGACACCCAAAGCGGTCGAGACCCACATAACTACAGGATGGCAGCCCTGAGCTCTGATTGCTAGTCATCAAATTGGTAGTTATAAAAGCAAATGCATTCCTCTGATTATTGTGAATACAGACAGTCAGGTGAGCTAAATGAACAGTTGTGTAGAAATCCAGTTAGCGATGCTTAGTTTACAAACCATGTTGGAAAATACCATGGAATTTTATTAAGGACTTAAACACTTGAACCTACAATAAAATTCGATCATTCTATGCATAACTGTCTTCCAAGGCCAGGTTAAAGCATACATTCAGAAACCTTGTAGACAGATACCCAGAAAAGCTTGATTTAAAGTAGCCATAGATTAGAAACTTCCAGATGTCCATCAGAAGCTGAGCACATAAACAAGCTGCTACGTAACTAAGCAGGAAAGCATTAGACAGCAAAGAAAGCAGACAGAACCTTAACCAAGGCAGCAAGATAAGAGTAATAAGCCAGCAAAATCTCAAAAGTGATCACTATTAGGATTGAAAGTAGCCAACCGCTTCAAAAGGCCCATCCCATGGCATGTGTGTCTCTGTGGGGATTTGACAGTCAGCATTTGTGCACAATTCCAGAAAATACAAAGAGGCTCTCATTTCCCGAAAGCATATCTGTGTTTGCCTAGAGACAGGGAGGAGAGTGTCAGGGTGAGGGAGAAGGTAGTGTTGCCAAGGGCTTGAGAACATGTTCTTAGTTGTGGTGAATATTCTACCTGTCACGTGTCAAACCTGCCCAGTTGCATACTTGAAATATGAACATTTTGTCATGGATGAGAAATCTATCTCAATACAGCCTCAAAAAGCCAAGGGAAGAAAAACCACCTAGAAAATCATTAAACTGCCTGGACACAGGAAGTCGCTAAACTTGTTAGCCATTGTCATCTCTGATACAAAGAAAGAGGGATTCAGTGTTGAAACATCACCAGAAGAAACGATGTTAGAAATGGTACAAACATGAGGCAAGATGAGGAAAGCGCAGCTCCGGGAAGTGAATGAACCCCAAGCAAACCTATACGAAAGGCTGACAGAGAAAGCGGCTTCCAAACGACAGACTGCTACTAAAAGGCGTGTGTCTTGGATGCTTTTCTACTTCTGTGACAAAACACCATGACCAAGGCAACTTATGGAAGAGTACACTAGAGCTTGCTTGCAGTTTCAGAGGATTAATCCATAACTCCAATGGTCGGGAGCACGGCAGCGGCAGGAAGGCATGGTGTTGGAGCAGTAGCTGGGAGCTAAGATCTTGATCCATTAGCAAGAGGCACGGAAAGGGGCAGCTGGGGATTTGTGTGGGCAGGAAAAGCAGCTCAACACTACGCATGCCTGTGTTGTCTGTGACCCAGAATATGTGGGTTCTGCGGGGACTGTTAATCATTAACCACCTGTGAAGCCATGGCCTCTGTAGTGACAGCACAGGTTTGCTCCCAGCACACATGGTGCTTTTCAGGATCAACAGTGCGACAGGACTGCCTAGTGTAGAGTCATATCCCAGATTCCGCACTCCGGACACTCGGTTGAATAGCACTGTACCAACATGTTGTCAAGGGTAAAATGGAGATGGTGTGAATCCCTAGACGATTACAAGATGAATATTTAATGATCATTTGTCTACCTGCCCTTTGAGGACTTACATGTGTAGGGCATTTGGTGATTGATGTACAGAGTGTATTTGGTGATTGATGCACTGAGTCCAAGTTGAACTCACATGTACAGTGCGGTCAGAAGATCCTGGGACAATGAAAAGGATAAGATACAAACCCCCAAGAGGGTTCACCTCCTTTATGCCTTCTGGACAATATAGGTGTTGAGGAGGCTCCTCAACTTGACTGACTGAGACCTTACTTACCACACTGAGGGGGAGTCAATGGTCTGTCTGTTAGGCAGAGTGGAACCTGAACTGACAACAACCTATAGAACTCACACTTATAGAACAACACCCATAGAACTCAACAACCTATAGAAACCCAAGAACTGTCACTTCATAGACTTATTAGACACCGGTAATGTTGTTCCGACCATAGCACGGCAGCATCCGAAGGAACCCAGTACATTTGCGCTACAGCAAAGCATTACCTTTTGTGAAGTGTGTCCAGATGTGTCCCAGGAAGATTCTGAAAGAGAAGACAGAAAACATTCCTGACTCAACATTTTGTTGGGCAGGTAGGTAGCTTCACACATCTGGGGTCCTTTTCTTGGGGACAGAAGCACCAGGCTTTCATATGCTCATTTGCAAAACCCTTGGACCCCCTTGACAAAAATCAGTGGATCCTAAAGTTGCTCTAGTTGGGAGAAGGTTTACAGAGGGGGTTAGCTATGTGAGTTCATGCCAGAGAATCAGGCAGTGGCCTGGAGTGAAATGTGGCCGTTACCAATGACTAAAGCCAGGAGGTCAGACTCCCTCCGTACCGACACTGTGATCCCGGTCAGAGAGAAATGTCCAGACATCCAGGGGTACAAGAAGGAAAATCAGATGAATAAGACATCCTCAGGACAGAGGGAGAAGAGATTAAGAAACAGTCTATTGTACTGGGCATTGAATGCATGCCAGGTGCTGGGGAAAAACGTGGGCCGTGCATGACCACTTTTCACGCTCATAAATACCTCTTTGTACAGCCTAGGACTCCAAAGGGAAGGAAAAGAAAAGAGAATACAGTAACGCATCCAAGGTGAGCCCCTCTCCTAAGCCACTGCTGCATCTCAGGCACAGTTATGTGACACTCCTGTAGAGTGCGCATGGTTAGGACAGACAGGCCCCGTGAAAACTTGAAACGTGATGGAAGGTGAATTGGTTACCAGATAAAAGGGTGTCACCAGAGAAAAAAGCATACAGAGAGGCTTGACCCAACCCTGAGTCCCGATCCCTCTTGGCTGTTGGTTTCAAAGTGGGATTAGGGCAAAGGGACCACCCTGAAGGAAACTGCCAGAACCCTTCTAGAGAGCTTCAAACATACTGACTTCAGGAAGGAACGAAAGTGCAGAGGCGTAAGTCTTAGCTCTAAGTTCTGCTTCCAAGTCAGCTTTGTTCCTAGGTCCACCTTCTACATGCCTGAGGGAGCAGGTGGCCAGCGGTGCATCAGAGCTGCAAGAACTGCTTCTCAATATCTCCCGCCCATCCTGAGATCAAAGGCCAACCCTCGTGAGACCTGACTACTCAGGCATGACAGAGAGCAAAGAGCCAAAGGGGTTCCCAACTTCAGGGAGGGGGTAGAGTGGGTAGCACAGACAGAAAGTAAGAGAGGAGGGTGAGAAAGGGGGGAGAGAATTAGAATGATTAGTGATAGACCAAGATCTTACTTCTTGTTATAGACACACCCAGAAGAGACCCAGGGTCCACTCTGTGGAAAACAGCATCAGAGAATGAATTGCAAAGACTCGCAAAGGGGTAGTTATTTGATTATGTATCTATTATACTTTTGTCATCTCAAAGGACCAAAATTTCTGGACTTAAAAACACAGTGTTTTGTTGTTGTTCCTCTGTTCTGAATGACAGGTGTCCGAGCATGTGTTCTGAGACCAGCTGTAACAATGTAGCTTTAAACAGGTGTCTGAGCATGTGTTCTGAGACCAGCTGTAACAATGTAGCTTTAAACAGGTGTCTGAGCATGTGTTCTGAGACCAGCTGTAACAATGTAGCTTTAAACAAAGTGTCTACTTTTCAAGAAGGTGGGAGCCCTCAGGAAGTGCAGGGCTCACAGCTCAGAGCAGTATAATGGGATTCTCAGAGAGCTCCACTTGGCCAGAGAAGACAGAGGCGGGTCTTTTGGCAAGGGCCCATCATATTTCAGCCATGCCAAGAAGTTTACCCTTGAGTCAGAGTGAAACAGGCCGCCATTCTGTCATTTAGGACAAGCCAAGGATGTAATAACTCACCTTTACGGATGAGTCCCGCCACTGACTCGAGCTGGGAATTTGGAGGAAAGGAGTGACCAGTTAGAAGACTATAGCGGCAATGCAGGGACCATGACGGCAGTGGAGTTTAAGAACGTCCACTGGCATTTGATAGTCGGTGGCCGCAGAAACCGCCTAGACTCTGGATGATGCCTCCAGGTACATGTGGAGAGGGAGGAGGACATAGTGAGGTCTCTCCGCCACTGTTTCCTCATCATCCTGGATGGATGCTAGCTATCGTTATCCTTTGGAGAAGACTTCTGGAGGACACTCAAAGAAGAGGAAGGTGCAGTGTTGTCTGTTGATCCACGCCTCACTCATTCTGTCTGGCATTTCAGAGGTTTGGTCAGTGACTCCCTTTAAGGCACTAGAGAAAGCTGTCTCCTTAATTGTAAATTTCCTTGGGAAGCCATGCACTAGCATGCACAGACTCATGCGTCAGTCTGGAACAACATACTGCAGTCTCATGGGTGAAAGACTGTCAGGTGGCAGGAGCCTAGCAACTTCTCTCTCTGCGTATCTTCCTGCCATTCTCGTCAGCAATACCTCCCACACACAGCAGCCAGAGGGAGAGAAATGAGTCAGTGTGGCTGTGGGCACTGCCCAGACTTAGGGATCTTCCTGATTCCCCACACCATCTGAACAAGACCAGACCTTGATCTGGGCAGCTGCCCACCCCTGTGCCCTCCTCCCTAGTTCCTTCCTTCTCCCCTCTGTTACACTAAGCTCCAGATACCCTGTAAGTTCCACTACCACTTGGTGCTCCTGCCCCAGTGACTGGGCACATTATAGCTTTGTCTGCTAGGCAGGCTTTCCATGCAAGACTGGCAGGTCATTGACTTGAGAGAAGCCTTCCCTGGGCTCCATGGTGCTCCTTTACAGCCTCCTGGATCTTAGAAAAGTGTGCAAGCAAGCATCTTCTTGATGGCCCTGAGAGTTTTACCTCTTCCTTATCATTTTCCATGTTTTCTGACAAGTCTAGATTGTCACATTTTCAGTGGGAAATAAGCTCCCTGAGTACAGGGACGACAGCCTAGCCAGGAAAGGGGGACATGGTATCTAGCCTGACCCTTCAGGAATACCCGTGACTCATAAAATGAGGGGCATCACTGGCACTTTGTCTCATTGAAAGGCCCCCTCCTCCCTCTAGGAACACTCCACAAGGCTCTTTTCTTTACCCCATCACAGTGCTTAGTATTCTGAACACTACTGATTACAGGTGGGATAAACTCCCCACAGAAGATGTGCAGAACTGAACGTGGGACATCATGAAGGCTGCAGAGAAAAGGGCCTGGACAGTCTCCAGCTGCTGTCCTGGTTACTGTACTGGTCACTCTATTACTGTGGTTGGGGATCTTAAGGACTGTCTCTAGGACCAGGGTGCAGACTTTGGTGGCACTTCCCTGTACCCATTTCTCCATCTATGCCACTGATGTCTTTGGGTCAGTGTTCATACCTACAAAGGCCGAGTAGGATCCTGTGGAACCCTGGTCCTGTATTGTCTGGAGTTCATTTCCCTTCTCATAGGTCTCCTGCTCCCATGAAGAGCAGACCCTCTGCTATGGTCACAAGGTGCCATCATATCATCCAGCCCTACACAACAATCATGGCTTTACCTATGCTGGCCATCGTGGATAGACACCTGAAAACTTGAGGCGCAGCTCATCTGTCTGTCCCCTCTGCCTGCAAGCATCCCGCCCCAGACCACTAGGTGATGGCCCCTGACTCCTAAGCCGTGGTTCCCTGCCCCTTGCCTCTGTTGGGACAAGCTCAGTCAAGTCCTAGGTCCCTGCCCCTCGCTCTTTGGGACAAGCTCTGTCTAGGTGCAGAGAGCTGGGCATATCCAGAGGGCAAGGAAGGGATGGCACCTGACTCCCAAGTCCTAGGTCTCTCTCTGCTTTTTGCTTCTACTGGTACAAGTTCTGTCTAGGTGTATAGAACTAGGCTTTTCCACAAGGCAAGAATCCTATCTCCATACCTGCTTCTCAGGAAGAGATGGAAAGTCCTGCCTCACCCTACAGGGACGAGGTCTCATTCTCAAGTTCATGTTCTCCTATCCTGAGTAGCTTCTGCCAACAGAGAAAGCCACACAGAAAGCCTTGTATACATAAGGTGGACTGGGTTGCGGTGGCAGGACCCTGTGCTGGCATGTGAAATTCCGTGGTCACCATAGTCTGGTCACACAGACCTGATGAGATGCTAAGCACAAATGGCGAACAAATACTTGAGGCAGTGTTCAACCTCATCTGGGGGAAATCACATACAAAACCTCCCATAGTCCATCTAACCCAAGTCAGAATGGACACTGTGAAGGAAAAAGAGGACAAGTGGCCATGAGGATACGGGGAAAGGGGAACACTTATTCACTGCCTGGCCGAGTGTGAACCTGCAAAACCACCATGTGACTGATTATGGTGACTCCTCACAAATTCAATCTATCTTTGTCACTCATGGTCATAAACACCAAAGATCTAAATCTACACACCACAGAGATATTTCTGCATCCTTGGGTATGGCTGTGCTATGCACAAGAGCCAACACGTGGAAAAAGCTAGATGAACCTCTGGGGATGCGCACAAGAACAGAGCAGTGTGCACACACATGGGATGCAATTTAAAGAAGCTGTAAAGAGGATTGACATCATAATACTTACAAGAAAATGGATGCAACTGGAGACCCAGACTCAGAAAAACACCCATATTTCAGCAAGCGTGCAGCCAAGATATAGAACTGGGGGGGGGGGGCTAGTGTTCCCGCAAGAGCATATATGTGTCTATGTGTGCGCGTGCATGTATGTGTGTGACTGGGTGGGGAGAGGGAGAGAGAGTGAGGGAGGGAGGAGGAAGGAGGGAAGGAAGGAGGGACGAAGATCAGACTTAACAGGAGGGTCATGAGTGCAAAGACGAGATCTTAATGTAGCCAGGAACTAGACTAGAGGAATACAAAGCAAAGGGAAGGACTAACTGGAGATGAAGGGGATTAGCTGGAGCAGTGCTGGGCATGGCAGATGGCAGGGGTGATGATGAAGGAGAACAAGGCATAAGGAATCCTGTATGAAGAAGTCAACATCAAACTTACTACATTTTGCTTTCCATCAAATTTCACAAAAACAAAACAAAACCTGAAAACACTCAGTCTTCTGGGGGGCAATTGTACAATGTAAAGAAGCACCTTGAGTCACTGTAGGGAAGTCTAGAAGTCTTGAGGAAAGGCACCATTGTTTGGGCATTTCAATTTTTAAAACATATCCACATGATGCCACTGGTTTGTGGTAAACACGAGACCACATGTCTGAAATGGCAGTGCAGTCAGAGGGCAAGTTGGTTCTGACTCTCTTGGAGCTAGTTCCGTCTGACCATTTTCTTCATGTTGTGCCACAGATTTGTGTGGGGGAACCCACACTTGTATTTGCACTGATGTTCAAATCACTCTCTTGCCATTTTGATCTCTTCACCCCTTTATTGCACAGACTGAGTTGGGAGCAAGCCCACTGATACAGTCTCCTAGCTATCTTCCACACCATGCATAGCCCTGGAGACTATCCAAGCTAGGTCATGTGGTATGAGCACCAGTGACCATGTGGGTGCTGTTGCATCACTGATCCTGGGACAGGCAGTGATTCCTTTGCCTGGATGCCTTCCCTCCTGCCTAGGCATGGAGCAGTTCCACTTCCTTTCACAACCCACTTGTGCATTCCCTCTTGAACACAGCTGCCCTTGAGTCCTACCAGAACTCTCAACATCTGGTCCTCCTTTCTGGACTTGGGACTCCAGTCCCTGTTTTGGTCCACACTCTGCAGGCTGCCAGCTTGCCTGCTCCCTCAGCATTTAGCTCTGTGTGCTCTCATTGCTCTCTCCACACATTAACATACCAGCAGTCACTGCTGCCTTTCCACAGTCCCAGCCCCCAGTGCCTGAAGGACTAGCTGCTGACTGGGGACTCAGCATCTCACCCTAAAGAGATGTTTCAGGTCCTGTCTCATTTGCCTTCTGGGCAGGGATGAGCACTTCCTGGTTCTGGTCAGGGACCTCAGCACCTCAAAGGCATAGCTAAGAGTGAAGGAGCACCTGTCTCTGGGCCAGGCCCTTCTCAGCTCGCCCCCCCCCCTCGGCGCGCACATCCCGCCCAGTGCCCCCCCTCCAGTTGGCTTTGACTTACCATTGAGGGCTGCCCTAGAGACTAGGTAGTCTTGATTTTCACTCCCCACATGGCAGGAGGAGCTGAGGCTCTGCAGAACCCCAGGTCCACAGTAGTCCAGGGGCTGGGGCAGAGACATGGAGAGGCTGAGGGTGGAGTGGGGAGCAATTTCCAGTCCAGGTTCTGTGCTCCCCAGGAGAAGCTCGAAGGCAGCGCCTATTCCTCTGTCTTCCAGACCTCTGCATCCCCAGGGACTGGCACAGGCTCCATGTAGAGTATTTGTGGCAGGGCGTTATGAATGAGCACACATTCTTTATTCTCTCTTTTGGAAATGTTGCAGAGTGGGGGTGGGGGGTGGGAAGGGGGAGCAGAAAATGGCTCAGCAGGCTGCGTGGGGAGCTGGGAAGATTCACGCTTTCCTGGGTGTCAGGGGTGGCGGTGACATTAGGTAGTGCCTGTGTGTGTGTGTGTGTGTGTGTGTGTGTTGTGAGAGGGAGAGAGAGACACATAGAGAAATACACACCACACGAGATAGAGAGAATGCTGTTGCTGTTGGGTGTGTGTGTGCTGTGTATGTGTGTGTGTGTGAGAGAGAGAGAGAGAAATGCTGTTGCCTCTGTGTGTCTGCGCATGTGTGCTGTATATGTGTGAGTGTGTGTGAGAGAAATGCTGTTGCTTCTCTCTCTCTAGCTCTCTGTGTGTGTGTTCTGTGTATGTGTGAGTGTGTGTGAGAGAGAAATGCTGTCGCTTTTCTCCCTTTCTCCCTCCCTCCCCCACCTGTGTGTGTGTGTGTGTGTGTGTCTTTTTGCGGGGCTGGAGACCCCCTGGATGTTGAGACACTGCTTCTAGGCTCCATCGGGCAGGGCTAGCCTGGCTTCAAGGCCACCCCACCCACCCTTGCAAGGTTCATGCTTGAATCATGGCAACCTTCCTTTATGGGGGAAGGGACAACCCCCGCCACCCCCCCCCCCCGCCACCCCGCGCCAGCTGAAGACATGGAACCCGAATTCCTCTGGTCCAGAGCGCAGTCCGGTCCCTGGCATCCTCTTCCCCAACGCGTGGGCGCCCCAGAGGCTGCGCACTGGCACCCCCACCCCAAGCTCACCCCGCCCCCGCAACCCGCAGCCCCGCAGCAGCCACAGGGGGAACCAAAGAGACAGAAGCCTTCCCAGCTGCCCGGACCACAGACGCCAACACCCCCCCCCCGCCCCCCACCACACGCCGCCCTCCCGCCCGCGCCCCGCACGCCAGCCAGCCCACGAGCGAGCGGCAGCGGCGGCGGCTGCAGGCTGCGGAGAGCGGGCTGTGCGCACTAGCGGCCAGCGCTCGCCACCCCGGGTGACCGGGTCCCGCCTGCTCGGCCAGACCGGGGTCCCCGTCCGCAGCGCCCGCGCGAGCCCCCGGCCCGGGTTCCGGCGCCCACCGGCTCTCGCCGCCTCTCTGTCCCCTCAGTTCTCGGGAAGGGAGGTCGCGGCAGCGGCCCGGCGGCAGCGGTGACCGTGGCGACCGCGGCGACAGTGGCGGCGGAGGTCGCCGCAGCGGCGGCTGCGGCGGCCGAGGCTGCGGCGGCGACCGTGGCGGAGGCGGTAGCGGAGGCCTCCGTGGCGGAGGCGGAAGCAGAGGTGGAGGCCGAGGTGGAGGCCGAGGCCGAGGCGGCCGAGGCCAGCCTGGGGGAGGCGGCGGCCCTGGCCGGGGAGAAGGCGGAGGCGGCCGGCGCGGTCGCGGCGGTGGCAGCCACCGAGGCCAGCCTGGAGGAGGCCAGCCTGCCGGAGGCCACGGGGGCCGCTGCGGAGGCTGCTGCGTCGCCTTCCTACGGGAGGGTGGACATGGATGAAGAGCTGGCGGCGGCCTTGGCTGCAGAAGAGGAAGAGGCGGCGGCCGGGGGCTCCTCCGATGGGAACCCAGACTATCCCAATGCCTCGCTCTACGTGGGCGACCTGCACCCCGAGGTGACCGAGTCGATGCTGTATGAGAAGTTCAGCCCAGCCGGGCCCATCCTGTCCATCCGCATTTGCAGGGACAAGGTCACCCGACGCTCTCTGGGCTACGCATATGTCAACTACCAGCAACCGCTGGACGCCAAGCGGGCCCTGGAGACCATGAACTTTGACGTTATCAATGGCAGGCCGGTGCGCATCATGTGGTCCCAGAGGGACCCGTCGCTCCGCAAGAGCGGGGTGGGCAACGTCTTCATCAAGAACCTGGGCAAGACCATCGACAACAAGGCGCTGTACAACATCTTCTCGGCCTTTGGCAACATCCTGTCCTGCAAGGTGGCCTGTGACGAAAAGGGGCCCAAGGGCTACGGGTTCGTGCACTTCCAGAAGCAGGAGTCGGCCGAGCGGGCCATAGATGCGCTGAATGGCATGTTCCTGAACTACCGCAAGATTTTCGTGGGGAGATTCAAGTCCCACAAGGAGAGAGAGGCTGAGAGGGGAGCCTGGGCCCGCCAGTCCACCAGCGCCGACTTCAAGGATTTCGACGATGACTCCGATGACGAGGCCACCTTTCGATGAAGACATCCCAGGACCCAGCCAGTAGAGCCAAAGCTTGGCTCCCACCCCGTTTACAGCCCCCACCCCCCCAATCCCCCAACCCACCAGCAGTGTATTGTATTGGGAGTGCAGGTTTCTCTCTCCCTCTCCCTCCTCACCCCTCCCCGCTCCCCTTCCCCTCCCCATTTCCTCTTTCCTTCCTCCCCTCTCTTGCCTTCTCTCCCTCCCCTCTCCTCCCCCCCCCCCGCCAGCCAGCGCAAGCTAGCTTCCCCATCCCCTCTCTGCTCTCAGCCCCCCCTCTTCCCTCTTCTATCCTCTCCTTCCCTCCTTTCTCTCCACCCCCAGTAAACTCCCCCCCCTCTGCCAATAATCCCACTAATCTGTGCCATTTGAGAGGGTAAAGGCTGCCTCTTCTCCCTGTGGTCGGTCTGATTCTTAAAAGCGTTTTCTGTCTCTTTGTTTACTGCACAGGTGATGCAATTTCCTGGTAGAAATATCTGGAAGGAGAAGGAAGTCTGATGTGGGAGAAAGAACCAAGAGTGCAATTGCTTCCCATCATCCTAATACTCAGAGAGAACCTCTTTTACCTTCTTTGGTGTGCTGTTTTCCAGGCTCTCTGCTACCCCTTTCTCCCCCCTCTCACCCCAGACCCACCTTCCCCTTTAACATATTCTTGTAGAGTGGTTCATGTGTGTGGTGTTTCTTAACCTGCTTTCTTCAGCGATGAAAACCAAACAGAAATCAACGCATTGAACTTCTTTCCATGCTATTCAACAGGCTTATGGAATATCATCTTCAGTGCCTGCAGAGTGCTCCTGTGTATCTATCCATGGACCTTAACATTTCTGTAATCATTCCCGCACTGTTGGACATTCAGGTGCCTAGTTCTTTCCCTGCGTTTAAAAACCAACACTGCGTGCCCTGATGAGTGACTCCTTCCTTGTCAAGCCAAATCTAGGCTAGCATCCTGGATGGCCTCTCCTTAACTGTGGACTTGCAGGATTCACATATAGACGTTTCAGTGACTTTCCCTGTGTGTTGCCAAAAGGCTCCCTTTCATAAGCATTGTACCAGTTTGTATTTGTGCCAGCCAGCCAGTGCAGCTAGAAAAAAAAAAAGAGTATGCCCATCTCCCCTGCGCAGTCTCATGGTCCACTGTAACTGTGTGTGTGTTTGTGTGTGCGTGTGTGTGTGTGTGTGTGCTTGCGCGCTTGCAGGCGCGCGTGTAGCATCATGAGCTGCTGCAAATGGTATTTCACTGTCGTTATTTCACTGGAATTGAAAGCTGTTAATCGCCCTTTTCTGCATTCCCGCTTCCTTTCCTTTTCCTTCTTGCCAGAAAAATAAATCAGCTACGTTGCAGGAAAAAAAAATCACTAAGCAGACCATTTAACAGAAGAAACTAAACGCTCTCAGCTATCAATGCTAATGAATCCCATGCCTTCTTGAATTGTGCTGATCTGTATGTGCCCAGTGTTTTTCAAGAACTAGCTGAGTCATTTCTCTTTGTTGCTCTAATATTGTTCTTATGCATTGTCGTATACGTATACTATAATGTACATATTGTTTTATATCTGCTTTTCACATGTGTGTATGTGTGCATATGCACACAGATTGCTGAGCTTCATTTCCTGTCATTAAAGATACTTTTAAAATATTTTCTTTGGCTGCTAGTACTTAATTTGTGTCTTGGCTAATGTGTTAAATATGTATGTAGAGGTAAATAGAGTCGTAAATATGAATATATACTTATGTTTATATCTGTTTTGTGTTTATGTACATTTTAGCTATACATTATTGTACATCAACTTCAGTGACATTCACAATTATTTTCTCAGCAAATGTGTAGAAGAAATTCAAATATTAAAATAATTGTGTTACTTCTTTCTTTGCCAAGAATAGTTCACCATTTAATAAAGTTTACCTCCTTAGTCAGGTCCAGGCCTGAGTGTCCCTGATATCCATTTAGAATCATCTATGTGTTCTTTTATTTGGTTATCTTTTAAAAAGTTGAAACTCTTTGTGTTTTTATATATTTTTCGTATCTGTTTTATATTGACTATACATAATTATAATTGGAAATACATATTTAAATTTATCAATATTAAAAGGGAAATAAATACCCTATATTTCTGAATACTGCTCCTTGAAAACAAAACAGTTATTAGATGTCTGACAATTTATTTATAATCAGCATTGTTTCAATGAAGATGATTTTCACCATAACTTTTTTAAGAAACATCATCTTTTAAATCACTCAATATGCTCATACTTTTCAGTTAAAAGTTTCATCACAGTGACAGTCATTCTACAACCAACTCATCTAAGGGCATGTGAAAATATTTTTTCCGTACAAGAACAATTCCATGACCAGTCATTTTTTTTTCTCCCTTTCAACTGCATTTCAGACTAAGTGATAGAGTATCAACTATTTTGCACCTGTTAAGCTTTTTACTTAGAAAGTTACACCTGGAGTAGTGCTGGAGAGTATAACACAATTTACCTTGGTTCCTTCAATTATTCAATCGGCTTCTCTAGGTTTTGTAAAATAAATGCCTCATAATACACTTTTTCTCATAACATTTCATTTAAAATTGAAGATCTAGCACAGTGGTTCTCAACTTGTGGCTTGTGACCCCCTTGGCAATCCTCTATCTACAAAAAAATACTTGCCTTACAATTTATAACAGTAGCAAAATTATGGCTATGAAGTAGCAATAAAAATAATTGTATGGTTGAGGGTCACCACAAATGAGGAACTGTATTAAAGGATTGAAGCATTAGCAAGGTGGAGAGCCACTGCTCTAACACATCAAAAGGCAGAGGGAAAACTTCATTTTTGTATTTCTACAGGCTTTTTCTATATCTCTATAAGAATTTCCAAACGTTCGTAACCATGATTGTATAGAAATAAGTGGGGTTTCTTTTGTTTCCTTATTTTGACTGTTAAAATAGATTTCCACGTTTACTACTCTATTAGTTTCATAACTTTAGCTAATTGTTTTGTGGTTGCATTGCCCCTCCTCTCTTGTAATAGGAAAATCATTTAACAGTTGTTTTCCTCATCCTGGCTGTGGAGTGGCACTTTAAAATCAAGATAATTGTCAGGAATGTTGATTAGAAAGAGGCAAAAATACTATGTTTAATAAACTACTTGAAATGTTTCTACAAACACTGTAATGCAAATGAAACAAAGTCTGCCTTGATGGGGATGACTAATTTATGCCTTCTAATACTTCTATGTAGACTTTCCTTTTAGGTCAAGACAACTTTGACAATTTGGCATGAAATATGAGAAGTTTTTTGTTTTAAGATTTTTTTTGGTAGGTTATAGATTGCTGTTGTAAATTTCATATTAAATAAATCTGTTGTATCATTTATCTAGCCCAACCTATGAGAAGTTCAGAAATAACTTCTCATTCATGAAGATGAGTATCTATTAGTATGACACAAAGGATTCATGTTAAGCCAGGTCTGATGTTGCACAACTGTGATCCAAGCGTCCAGGAGTCTAAGGCAGGAGAATCCTGAGTTTAAGGTCAGTCTGTATACATAGCTAGACAGTGGGGTCTCAAAAAAAATTTAAAGATCCATGTTGACTACCAGTACAGATATTGCCTTAACTTTTATTTGCTCCACAAACAATCCATTTTATATATACAAACAAAATAGCCTTAATGTAATGAGAATGAGATCAGTTAATTTTTACAAATTTTTACATTTATTATGTTAAATTTCTTAACTGTACCTCTTTATGATGGTATTATAAATAGAATTTATTGCCTACTTTTCCTTGATTAGCTTATTGATACTGCATAGAAATAAAATATATCTTTATATATTGGTCTTATAGTCTATATTTTTCTTGTATTCTGATTCTGGTATTTTATAAATAAGAGATTATGTCATTGAAAGCTAATGTAATCAAAGCAGTAATGTAGCATCATTAAAAACAGGCACTTAGACCGCCCAAACTTGAGCTAACAAGGATGACACCAATGAACATGCCCACAAGAACTCAACCCTACACAACTCTACACAAAGAACTATAGACACCTGAGAAAAGTTGGAAGCAGGAGAGTGGTCATCTTTAGGGAAGAGACACCAATCAGGTATTCAGTGCCAAATGGTTGAGTCTGGAAACATATATACAAGTAACGTTATATGGATTCAACAGGTTATATGTAGAAATATATATATATATATACATATATAAGTAATATGTATATATATGCATGTAATAGCAATTAGTAAAAAAAAAAAGAGGCCATAAATTTGTCAGAGAGAAGAGAGTATATGTGGGAGTGTTTGGAGGGAGGTAAAGGAAAGGAGAAATGTAATTAAATTATAATGCCCCCCCACAGAAAAACTGCAGGCACTTACAGTAGAGATAGGAGTTTGAACAAAGTTTAATGATATATGTATAAAAATGACATAATGAAACCAATTATTTTGCATAGTAAAAGAATTTAAAACATGTATTAGTGGGACAGAATAGATATACTAGAAACAAACTCAATATGCAGCCAAATGATCTGCAACAAAATTACAAGAATACACAATAGAGAAATGATTGTTTTATCCAAAAATGATATTGGGAATACCAGATATCCAAATACTACCTCTCCCAGCTTATCTTTACATCATATCACACACAAACCTGACCAAACTTGTCAAAATGGATGATAATCTAAACATATAACTTGAGTTCATAAAACTCCAAGAAAAACAAGCAGAAGGAAAACTTCATTCTATTGATATTAGCAATGTTTTAATGACTATGGTACCAAAGGAATGACAACAAAAACAAAAATAAACGTCTAGGATTATGAGAAAGGAAAGTATTTCTTCATAGCAAACAAAAAAATAAAAATATAAGAATGGAAGATAATACTTACAATTATATATCCAATAATGGGTTAATATCCAAAATATATGAAGAAACAATGCAACTAAAATACAAAAAGGAGCTTAGTTAAAATGAACAAAATATTAAAGTAGGCATTTTCCAAGGAAGCTATCCATATAAATGTTCAACAAGTACATGAAAAGGTGTTCAACATAACTAATCATCAACATCACTGAAATATAAGCTGAAACCACAATGAGGTGTCTTCTCTTGCATTCTAGAATGCCTAGATTGAAAGTAAAAGGAAAAAATAGTAAGGATGTGACTGAAAGAGAACACTTACAAAGTGTTGCTGGAAATGGGAATTTGTACAGATATTTCAACAAACAGTATGGAGGGTCGTCAAAAACTAAAAATTTGGCCTGCATCCACCCATAGGCAGTTTTGTGCAATTTCCACTGCCCCACTCCATACCAAGACTTTCCATCACCTCCTCTTCCTGCTCTTCCTCTTCTTACTCCAAGGTCTATCCTGGTGAACAACCCCCACCACCCAATACTTGTTTCTCTAAAATCCATCAGCTATAGTCTGGGCTCTATTATAGGCAGTGCCCAAATCTAGTCTGTCCACCTGCGCCTTGCAGCAGCCAACCTCTAGACTTCCACTACGTCCTGAATCCCATGTCCTGGCCTAGTCCCATCACTTCTTCCTGTGCCACAGCCACCATCTATGCTTCTGCAGAACCCATCCTATGTACATGTATCCACAAGATCCTTTGTACCACTTCTACCACCCCACTCCACACTCAGACTTTCCATGTCCTCCTCTAAGGTCTAGCCTGGCAGGTAACCTTGACCACATCGACATGTTTTCTGCAGTCTACCAGGTAGATTTAGCCTGGGTCTGACAACCATTACACCTTCCCTGCCTGTACTACAGAAGAGTTCTAAGCTTGAATTACTATTCTGCCTACCTATCCAACAAATCATAGGACTCCCCTACATCATATCCAACTCAGACCTTTTTAGTCCCATACTCCCAGCTTGGAATAGGAAGCACATCCTCAATACCAGCCCAAGCCTCTCTGGCAACTTGACTTCATTCTACCCAAAACATTTCCAACCTCGAGATTCAACCTGCCCCCATATCTTCTCTTCTCTCTTAACCTGCTCTATCCACATCAAATTTAAGACTAACAAAGGAAATCCACATGTCCAGATTTCATCATGGGAAAAAGAACATGAAATCAAGATCAAGCCAGAATCTTACCTCCAAAACTTACTAGTCCTGTAGAAATGCTTGCCAATGAGAATTACCTAGATGAACCCAGAGCCCACATCATCTTAAATGGGGAGATGCTTGAAGCAATCCAGCTGAAGTTAGAAATGAGACAGGGATGCCCACTATACCAGTTCCTTTTCCACATTGTGCCCAAATTACTAGCTGAAGCAATAAAGCAAGAGAAGGAAACTGAAGGGAGGCAAATAAGAAAACAACTTAAACTATCTCTATTTACAAAGGACATGATACTATACATTAGAAATTCCAGAAAAAAATCTAGAAACAAAATCAACAATGTGGCAGGATATAGAATCAACTTACAAAACAATCAATAGCTTTCTATATACTACCAACAAACATACAGAAAAGGAGATCATGGGAACATTCCCATTCAAATGGGAATAAAATAAAATAAAATTAAATTGCAAATAAAATTAAATATTTACAAATAAACCTAACCAAGGAAGTGAAGGACCTCTACAATAAAAAACTTTAAACCTCTGAAAAAGAGATAGTGAAAGACAGTAGAAAATGGAAAGACATTCCATGATAATGGATTAGTAGAATTAATATTGTGAAAATGACAACTCTACCAAAAGCTATTTACTGATTCAGTGCAATTTCAATAAAAATCCACCATCTCATTCTTCATCAAATAGAAAAAAACTGTCCTAAAATTCATATGGAACCACAAAAGACCCCATATAGTCAAAACAATCCTGAAGGAAAGTAAACACAATGCTGGAGGGATTGAATTTCAGATCTTTTGTTTTTTAAAAATATTCCTTTTGCATACCCACCACAGTTCCTCCTTCCACCCCTCCTCCTCCCAATCCCCCATTCACTCCTCCAAAAGGATAAGGCCTCCACCCATGGGAAGTTAACAAAGACTGGCATGTTTAGTAGAGGCAAGACCAAGCCCCTCCCCTCTGCATCAAGTTTGAGCAAGGTATCCCTCCAGAGGGAATGAACTCCAAAAAGCCAGTCATGCACTGGGGATATGTCCTGGTCCCATTGCCAGGGGCCCCTCAAACAGACCAAGCTACACAACTGTTGCTCATATGCAGAGTGCCTAGTTCAGTTCCATGCAGAACCCACAGCTGTCAGTTCATGAGTTCGCACAAGCTTGGTTCAACTGTCTCTGTAGATTTCTCATTACGATCTTGATCTGCTCTCCTTGCTCATATCACCTCCCTCTCTTCAATTGGACTCCTAGAGCTCAGCCTGCTGCTTGGCTGTAGATCTCTACATCTGCTTCCATCAGTTACTGGATGAAGTCTCTATGATGACAGATAGGGTATTCACCAATATGATTATAGGGAAAGGTCAGTTCAGATACCCTCTCCACTATTGCTAGGAGTCTTAGCTGGGATCATCCTTGTAGATTCCCAGGAATCTCCCTAGCATCAGGTTTCTCCTGAACCCCATAATGGCTCCATCTATCAAGATATCTCTTTCATTGTTCTCCCACTCCATCCCTCCCCCAACGCAGCCATCCTGTTTTTCATGTTCTCATCCCCCATCCCCTTCCCTTTACTGCCCCCAGACCCAGTTTACTGGGGAGGACTTTAAGTCTTTGAGGATAGAAATTGGAAAAGATATCAGAAAATGGAAAGATCACCCATGTTCTTGAATAGGTAGGATCAACATAATAAAAATGTTGGTCTTGCCAAAAGCAATCTACAGATTCAATGCAATCTCCATTTAAATCCCAACACAATTCTCTACAGACCTTGAAAGAATAATACTCAACATCATATGGACAAACAAAAAACCCAGGATATCTAAAAGAATCCTGAACAATAAATAGACTTCTGGAGGCCTCACCATCCCTGACTTCAAGCTCTACTATAGAACTATAGTAATGAAAACAGCTTGGTATTGGAATAAAATCAGACTAACCAACCAATGGAATCAAATTAAAGACCCTGACATTAATATACACATCTATGAACACCTGATTTTTGGCAAAGAAGCTGAAGTTGTACAATGAAAAAGAGAGCATCTTCAACAAATGGTGCTGGTATAACTGGATGTCAACATGTAGAAGATTGCAAATAGATCCTTATCTATCACCATGCACTAAAATGTATCAAAGACCTCAACATAAATCCAGTTACACTGAACCTGACAGAAGAGAAAGTGGCAAGTAGCCTTGAATGGAATCGGCAAAGGAGACCACTTTCTAAATATAATACCAGTAGCACAGGCACTGAGAACAGCAATCAATAAATGGGACCTTTATTGAAACCGAGAAGCTTCTGTAAGGCAAAAGATATGGTAAATAAGCAAAATGACAGCCTACAGAATGGAAAAAGACCTTTGCCAACCCCACATCTGACAGAGGGCTGACCTCCAAAATATACAGAGAACTCAAGAAACTAGACATCAAAATACCAAATAATCCAAATAAAAATGGGGTACAGATCTAAACAGAGAATTCTCAACAGAAAAATCTCAAATGGCTGAAAGGCATTTAAGGAATTGCTCAACGTCCTTAGTCACACAGACTTAAAACAAGCCTACTGTGGCCACATTATTTTAACAGACAGACAAAACTTTTTTTAAGAACCTGTGTCAGCTGACCACCTTAAAAATTCTGGGGTAGGCAGTTGTCAGAAGCCAGGGAAGTACATAGGTGGTCCCATTAAGGACTGGACTAGCAGATGCTATAAGAGGGAACAGGAACCTGTGTCAGCTGACCAACTTAAAAATCCTGGTGTAGTCAGGCATCAGAAGCCAGGGAAGCACATAGGTGATTGTTGTGAGGAGGCCACTTGTTTGTTTCCCAGCTGCCCAGACTCCCAAAATAACCACACAGAAACTGTATTAATTAAATCACTGCTTGGGCTATTAGCTCTAACTTCTTATTGGCTAGCTTTTACATCTTAATTTAACCCATTTCCATTATTTTATATTTTACCACGATGGTTGTGGCCTACCGGCAAGGTTCCAACATTTCTGTCTCTGGCGGCAGCTTCATAGCCCCTCTCTGACTCCACCTCCTTACTCCCAGCATTCAGTTTAATTTTCCCTGCCTAACTAAGTTCTACCTTGCTATAGGCCAACCCAGTTTCTTTATTAATCAATGGTAATCACAGCATCCAAAGGGGAATCCCACATCAGGTGGTCCCATTAGGATCAGATTAGCAGACACTGTAAGAGGGAACAGGAACAAAGGATGGAATACCTATATAGTTTTAGAGTAGAAGGACGGGGTCGGGGTGGGGGGAGGATCCAGATCCATTGTAGAGAATCCTAGTGTGACAAGATTAATGCCAGGAATGGAGACAAACAATAAACAGCTAGAGAAGCGGGGAGGGGAGAGGGGGAAGAGAGTGGGAGCAGGAGCACAGCATCCAGAAACCTTGGGCTTTTGGAGCCTTGTTTGTTTTATGTTAGGTGTTGGATAGCCCCAATTTAAAAGGATTTTTGTAAAAGGCAGCCCAATGGCATTTGGAGATCTGGCTTTGAATTTTAAGTGCCCATTTTTACAAATGTATGCCAAGTCTTGGGATTCAATGCCTATCACAATACCTCCAGCATAATAAGACTCTTGAGTCAAAAACAGAGGGTTGTGAGAATTGTGTGAGCAGATATCTCCACCCATGAAATCCCACCACCTCAGCAAGGACTGCTTTGCTTCTTGTAGGGTTGAGTACCTGTCACGACCATGGCTTCAACAAGACAGCCTGAAAATCATATGGGTCCCCGACCGTAGCAGTATGTACTTGAGAAAGGGGAACTCACTGAGATGAAGCTAATCTTAGCTTGGTGGAGAGCACGGGTAAGAAGGACATTTTCCAACAAGTAGCCCTGGGCCAGTGGGAAAAACAGCCCCCCATGGGACTTCCAAATGATAAGTATTTTCTACCAATAAACCTCTTCGCCAACACATTAATCCCAATCAGACCAAATCAGACCAAATTAGAAGATGCCTAGGTTTAATGGCTGCCAGTGTTCCTGGGTGCCCCCACACGGGAAACAGGGAGAAAAGAAAGGAGAACTGGAATGGCCACCAGAGAGGGAAAAGGGGAGACTACATGTTCATTCTCTGGGGGGCAGTTTAAATAGCCAGTAGAAGTGGTCTTGACCTTCCCTGGGGAGGGGTCACCATTTGGTGGCCTTTCTTGGATGTGGAGCTCAGACTAGGGTAACTCCCAGGGGAGGGAGCTTTGAAATGGAACGTTCCACCCAACATTTTGAATGGATGGCAGGGGGCTGGGATGAAGCCCCCCCCAATCAAACAGTCATCAGGGAAATGCAAATCAAAAATAACTCTGAGACACCATCTTACATCTGTCAAAATAGCCAACATAAAAAACACTGAGGACAACTTATGTTTGAGAGGATGTGGAGTAAAGGGAGCACTCCTCCACTACTGGTGGAAGTGCAAACTTGTACTGCCACTTTGGAAATCAGTATGGCAGTTTCACAGAAAATTGGGAATCAACCTACCTCAAGACCCAGCAATATCACTCTTGGATATATACCCAAAGGATGCTCAATCATACCACAAGGCATTTGTTCAACTATTCTCATAGCAGCATTATTCATAATAATCAGAACCTGGAAACAATCTAGATGTCCCTCACCCAAAGAATGGATACAGAAGGTGTGGTACATATACACAAAGGAGTATTATTGAGCTGAAAAAAAAAAAAAACGACATCATGAAATTTGCAGACAAATGGATGGAACTAGAAAAAAATCATTCTGAGTGAGGCAATCCAGACTCAGAAAGACAAACATGGTATATATCCACTTATAAGGTGGATAGCAGATGTAAAGCAAAGGATAACCAGACAAGTTATAGCTCCAGATAAGGTAGGTAACAAGGAGGACCATAAGAGAGATGCATGGATCACCCTGGGAAGGGGAAATAGATACAATTTCAGATCTTAAGATATTTGAGACCCATGGGAATAAACACAAGAGGTGCTGGCACAAAAACAGACATGTAGGTCAATGAAACAAAATCAAAGACCGAAACATGAGCACAATAACTCTAGTCACTTAATATTTGACAACAATGCCTAAAACCTATGCTGGAGAAAAGAATCTCCAAAAATGTCTGGAAAAACAGGATGCCTACATGCAAGAGAATGAAATTAGACTTGTATCGATCACCTTGCACAAAAACTGACTCAAAATCTATCAATTACCTAAGCCTAAATCCTCAAATACTGAAACTGCTAAAAGACAGCAGAGGCAGTGCCCTATATAATTAAGGTGTAGGAAGGGACTTCCTGAATAGGACTCCATTGACCCAAGAATTAAGGTCAACAATTGCCAAGTGAGACTTTATGAAACTAAAATCTTCTGCATAACTGAAGGAATAACAACCTAGGGGAAGCCCACAGAATGGAGAGAATTTTTTTGCCAACTATACTGCTGACAGGAGATTAATATCTAGAATCTACCAAGAACTGGAAAATAGAGTTAAAAAATAAATGACCCATTTGAAATACGAACCTGAGACCTGAATAAAGAGAAACTTCTCAGAAGAAGGAAAAAATGGCTAAGAAATATCTTTAAAAGTTTATCATCTGAGCAGTGGTGGTGCATACACTTAATCCCAGCACTTTGGAGGCAGAGGGAGGCAGATCTCTGTGAGTTCAAGGCCAGCCTGGTATACAACAGTTAGTTCCAGGGCAGGCTCCAAAGCTACAGAGAAACCTTGTCTTGCAAAGAAGAAAGAAAGAAAGAAAGAAAGAAAGAAAGAAAGAAAGAAAGAAAGAAAGAAAGAAAGAAAGAAAGAAAGATTCATCATTCATAGCAATTGGGAAATGCAAATCAAAACAACATTGAGATTTTATCTTACCCAAGTCAGAGTGGCAAAGATCAATTGAACAACTGACAACAAATGTTGGAGGAAAAGAGAAGCCTCATTCACTGCTGGTTAGATTACAGATTGGTGCAGCAACTATGGAAATCAGTGTGGATAATGCTTAAAAAGCTAAAAAATAAATAAATAAATCTACCATATGATCCAGCTATACTATAACTTGGCATATGCTCAAAGTACTTGGTATCCTACTCTACAGATATTTGCTCCCACATGTTTGTTCCTGCTTTATTCACAATGGCAAGAAAATGGAAACAACCCAAATATATGTGTTGGTTAGTTTATGTTAACTTGACACAAAGAGTCATTGGAGAAGGAGCCTCAATTGAGAAAGTCTCCATGAGATTGAGCTGTAAGAAACTATGCAGAACATTTTCTTAATTAGGGTTTGATGGGGGAGGGCCCAGGCCATTGTGGGTGGTGCCACCCCTGGGTTGGTGGTCATGGGTTCTATAAGAAAGCAGGCTGAGCAAGCCATGGGGAGCAAGCCAGTTCATGGCCTCTGCATTAGCTCGTGACTCCAGGTTCCTGCCCTATTTGAATTTTTGTCCTGACTTCCTTTGATGATGAACAGTACTATGAAGTATAACTCCAATAAATCTTTCCTCCTCAGCTTGCGTTTTGGTAATGATGTTTCATCACAGCAGTAGAAACCCTAACTAAGATAGAAGTTGGTATCAAGGTATTGCTGTGACAAATCTGACCATGTTATTTAGGAAAGGGTTTTCAAAGGACTTTGGAATTTTGAGCCAGAAAAAGTTAATTAGGATTGAGAACTCAATGACCTGTTCTGTAGGAGCTTGGGAGATAAGAATGTTGAAAGTAGTGCAGATGATAGAGGCCTGGTTTGTGAAATTCCAGAATGAAGCAAAAACTCTACTGGAACTTTTGTGCAAAGAATTTGTGGTATTTGGTCAGCTGGAGCTGAAGAATCAGCTGTGATTAACAAGGAACCAGAAACATTAAAGTAAAACTTTGCTTTCGTGGGACAATGGATGCTGGTAAACTGAGGAATCAGTTGTTATTAAAAAGAAAGCAGCATGATTGATGTGAAATCCTCTGGGAAGTGTTTTCTCAGGGTCAGCACACAGAAGCTGTGTTTCAGAGGTGGTCAAGTTTGTACCTTATGATGGCACCTGAAAGTAGTAGTAAGAGTCACCCATGTGATACTTGTTTCAGAAACAGGAAGGAAGGTGTCATGAAGAGCAGCTGAGGCTTGGCACTGTGCGGCAGGGCTGGAGTCCCTGAAAAGAGCTCAGGAGAAGCTATTGGAGAAAGTGCAGCCCAGTTGCATCATGGACCCCCTGCATTTTGGGAGATTGCAGTACCATGGGATGACCACCAAGAAAAAGCAGCAGTGATAGAATGGATCCAGCTGAAGATTTAAGACAAATTGTGAGTGCTGCAGAGGGCAGAGCTCAAGAAGTGGCCCAACACCTTTGGAAGAGCTCAGAAGATCATGTGTGAGTCCCAGACATTGGATATTGAGTTATTTGCACAGTTGGAGTTTGGTTTTGCTTTGTTCAGATGATGACTGTGTCCTCTTTCTTCCATCTTGAAGTAAGAAAGTATTTAATTTGTTTTTAATTTGATGGGAGCCCAAAGTTGAGAGACTTTGAATTTTAAAAGTGTTTGGATTTTATAAGAGACTGGCTATTTTAAGGAAACTGAATTTTTAAAGTCCGTGGAACTTTTAAAACTTGGAATATTTTATATTGTGATGCTTGTATCAAAGTGAGATCTTAGGAATGATTAAGAAAAAAAAGGTGGCTTAATACAGACATGTTTTTGTGTCAAGTTGACAAAGTGTCAGGTATGCTGGTTAGTTTATGTCAATTTGACATAAACTAGAAGCATTGGAGAGGAGGGAGCTTCAGTTGAGAAAATGTTTCCATCAAATCAGGCTGTAGGCAAGCCTGTAAAGCATTTTCTTAATTAGTGTTTCATGGGTGATGCCCAGGTAGGTAATCGTGGATGGTATGATCCCTGGGCTTGTGGTCCTTGTTCTATAACAAAGCAAACTGAACAAGTCATGAAGAGCAAGCCAATAAACAGCACTCCTCCATGGCCTCTGCATCATACCCTACTTCCAGGTTTCTGCCCTGTGGAGTTTCTGTCCTGACTTCCTTTGATGATGAACAACAATGTGGAGAGGAAGTCAGGACAGGAACTTAGAACAGGAACCTGGAGACAGAAACTGATCCCTCCACATTAATAATTAATCAGGAAAATGTCCCCCAAACTTACTTATGATCTTATTTGATAGAGACATTTTATCAATTGAAGTCTCTCTCCCCAGATGATCCTGACTTGTATAAAGTGGATGAAAGAACCTAAACAGGATGGATGAAAGTATTAAATCAGTGAAAACAAGCATAGGAAAAATTTGTGTGCTTACTGTGGATATACCTGCACTACCATCTTTATTGGTATTCACATTAGTTGAAATATAGAATCTCTTTGGTGTTCAAGAATAAATACATGAGTAAATGAAATGTAGTTGATATATACAATGTAGTTTTATTCAAGAACAAACAGTGAACTTTTGTCATTTGTAACAAAATGAATTAAACTGATTATTATCATAAATGAGAGCATCAATGTTTTTCATCATACTTAAAATTAATGGAGACAGAAAGCATAAAACTAAAAGGGTGTTGTTAAAATTAGGGTTAGCACTTGTGCCCTGGCATCCTTAACAAGCCATGCTTGGCCTCTCATGCTCGATAATCCTATTAAAAGAGAAAAAAAAAAAAACCAGTGAAAATAAGAAAAGGGAGTTTTATGCTATATGGCTACATTAGGAATAAAAATAAAGAAATTCCATTGCCACTCAAATTCTATCTTTGAACTCCTGACAGTTTCAGTTTAAGTTCAGAACCAGAGTGTTGTATGACAGTTACTCTTTTGACTTTTGGGGGAGGGGAGAGGCACACCACCCAGCTCCCAACTAAATCACACTCAGAGGCTTAGTTTTACTTATGAATGCCCTGCCTTAGCTTGGCTTGTTTCTTGCCAGTTTTTCTTAACTTAAATTATCCCAACTACATTTTGCTTCTGGACTTTTATCTTTCTCTATTTCTGTATACCTTTCCTTACTTCTTTCTCCTTGACTTGCTCTGTAGTTGGGTGGCTGGCCCCTGGTGTCCTCTTCTCCTTGTTCTATGGCTCTTCATTATCTTATTTTCTCAATTCTCCTATTTACAGTCTCTTACTGCTAGCCCTGTCTATCCTTGCTTCTTCTCAGACCTCAAAAGAGCAATATTCAACTTCATATGGAAAAGCAAAAAAAAAAAAAAAAAAAAAAAAAAACCCAAGATAACCAAAACAATCCTGTACAATAAAGAAACTTCTGGAAGCATCACAATCCCTGATTTCAAACTCTACTACATAGCTTTAGTACTGAAAAGAGCCTTGGCATAAAAACAGAGCAGAGGACCAGTGAAACCGAATTGAAGACCCAGATATCAGTCTACACACCTACAAACACCTGAATTTTGACAAAGAAGCAAAAAATATTAAATGGAAAAAAGAAAGCATATTCAACAAATGCTGAGGGCATAACTGGATATCATGTAGAAGAATCAAAAAGATCCATATCGATCACCTTGCACAAAACTCAAGTCCAAATGGATCAAAGACTTCAACATAAAACCAACCACACTGAACCTCGTACAAGAGAAAGTGGGAAGTATACTTGAACACATGGACACTGGAGACCATTTCCTAAATATAACTCCAGTAGCATAGACTCTGAGAGAAACAATTAATAAATGGGATCTCCTGAAACTGAGAAGCTTCTGTAAAGCAAAGGACATGGTCAATAAGACAAAACAACAGCCTACAGAATGGGAAAAGATCTTCATCAACTCCACATGGGACAGAGGGCTGATCTCCAAAATATACAAAGAACTCAAGAAATTGGTCATCAAAAGAACAAATAATCCAATAAAAATTGGGGTACAGACTTAAACAGAGAACTCTCAACAGATGAATTTAAAATGACTGAAAGACACTTAAGGAAATGCTCAGCATCCTTAGCCATCAGAGAAATGCAAATCAAAACATCTCTGAGATTCCTTCTTATACCTGTAAGAATGTCCAAGATCAAGGACACTAATGACCGTTTATGCTGGAGAGGATGTGGGGTAAAGGGAACACTCCTGCATTGCTAGTGGGAGTACAAACTGGTACAGCCCCTTTGGAAATCTGTATGGCATTTCTCAGAAAATTAGAAAACAGCCTACTTCAAGAACCAGCAATATCACTTTTGGGTATATACCCAAAGGATGCTCAGTAATACCACAAGGACATGTGCTCAACTATGTTCATAGCAGCATTATTTGTCATAGCCAGAACCTGGAAGCAACCCAAATATCCCTTTGCTGAAGAACTGATAAAGAAGATGTGGTACATTTACACAATGGAGTACTACACAGTGGAAAAAATAATAACATCTTGAAATTTGCGGGCAAATGAATGGATCTAGAAAGCATCCTATTGAGTGAGGTTACCCAGATTTAGAAAGACAATATATAATATGTACTCACTCATAAGTGGCTTTTAGACATAAAGCAAAGAAAAATCAGCCTACAATTCACAATCCCAGAGAACCTAGATAACAAAGGGGCCCCTAAGAGAGACATACATGAATCTAATCTACTTGGGAAGTAGAAGAAGAAAAGATCTCCTAAATTGGGAGTGTGGGGATTATGGTAGAGGGTAGAAGGAAAGGGGGAGGAAATCAGGGGGTTGACAAAAGATATATAGCTCAACAAAAACCATTTTAAAAAAACTATAAAAAAAACAGAAGATAATATGGGATGTTTTGCACCTAGAGTTACCAATGGTTGTGTGTCCCTATATGGATACTAGGAACCAAAATTGGGCACTCTCCAATATCAGAAATGTTATTAACTGTTGGGCTAACTCTCCAACCCCCAATTCAAGAATAATCACAACTTTTTAAAAACTCTTCTATGAACTAGAAAGGAAAGGAATGATTTGAAGGTTATTCTGTAAGTCAACATTACCATGATATGAAAAACAAGTACATGAGAAGATGAATATTATAGAACAGTTTCTTTGATATACCAAGATGCAAAATCCTCAATCAATGTATTTCAACTTGAATCCAACAACACGTTATAAATTTCACACACCATGATCAAGTTGGTTTCCTTCCAGTTCAACATCATAAACATACGTAAAAATTAAGGATTCAAATCGAGTTCTTATCACAATAGATGCATAATAAATATGTAGCAAAAGTCCTATAATTTTATGAAGGAGTCCCTAAAGAAACTAGAAATAGAAGAACTATACCTAATGTAATAATAGTTGTATGTGACAAATCAATAGATAACAATATGCTTAATGGGGAAATCTGAAAGAATTTCCTCTGAGGTCAAGAAAAGAGGAAGTGTCCACTCTCAGTACTCTTAAAAATTTGCTATTTTTCTTTAACAATTTCATATGTACATATAATGCATTGATTATGCTCACCCCTTCTCTCTCTTAACTCTCTCCACCATTCTTCTCTATACAAGTCCCTTTTCAATGTTCATGACTTTTTGTTTTATCAACTACTGAGTTTAACTGGGGATATCAGTATGACCATGGCTATAGAACTATCCAATGGAGCATGGTGTGTTCACCAATGAGTATACATTTGAATATGGTATCTCTTGCTCAGAGTACATCACTAGCCAATAGTTTGTAAGGGAAAAGTAGGGGCCCATGAGATCCTCTCCTTTCTACAATTGGATGTTGACAGGTTCAGTCTTGGGTAGGTTCAGTGCAGTCATCTGTAGTTACTGGAAGTTCATAATTGCAATGACTGTATTATGCCCAGAAGAAAGTATTTTACAACCCTTCTACCTATCTTCCAGTTCTTACATTCTTTCTGATCCCTTTATGTGATATTTCCTGAGCCCTAGAGAAGGTGATATAAATGTTCTGTTTAAGGATGAGTATTTAATCATTATCAGCACTTTGAGCAACTAAGTGTCTCTATTTTCATTGCCCTTCATTGTAAAGAGAAGTTTCTGTGATTAAGGCTGAAGGTAGAAACACAGATCTGTATATGCTAGTGAATATGCCAGAAGATAAATATGCCAGGTGATAAATAACTTCTGGAAATTTGTGGGACATAAAGCAAGCATACAAATTCATTAATCTTCCTGTACATCACTAAATAACATGCTGAGAAAGAAATCAAGATAATAATTCCATCTATAATAGTCTCCTCAAAACATCTAAGAATAAACCACTGAAAAGTGGGTAAAATTTATAGTGGAAACTATAAAACAGATAAAAGATATTGAAAAAGACTGTAGAAGATGGGAAAGACCTCTCTCTGTGTTCGTGGAGCAGCAAAATTAAAACTATGAAAACAGTGATACTGTGAGAAATATATACTAATATATGACTCAGAAAAATCTCTATCAAAATTCCAATGAAAATCTTCACAAAACCAGAAAAATCAATTAAAAAGTTGTTATTAAATCATAAAAGATACTAAATAGCCTGAGAAGTCCTGATAAAAAGAGAAATTCTGGAGTTAATTGAAATATCTGATAACAAACTACAGTACAAAATCATAGTAAGCATTATACTGACAAAAAACAGAGGCATACTGACAAGAAACAGAGGGACCAGAAATAAGCCTTCCCAACTACACACCTGTGGTTTTTGACAAAGATGCCAAAAACCAGGTGCTAGAGAAGAGGTAGACGCTTCAGTGTTGGTAAAACTGTATATCCACATGCAGAAGACTGAACTAGAACACTACTCTCGAGCCTGTAAAAATGTCAGCTAACGATGGACCGAAATCCTTAATTTAAGACTTGAACTTTTGAAACTGCTAGAGGGTGGTGTAAGAGATTTACTTCAAAAATAAAAATAGAGGTAATGACTTTCTGAATATGATACCTACCTCTGTGAAAATAATAGCAAAAACACACAGTTGGGATTTCATCAAGTTAAGCTTTCATACAGCAGAGGAAGCAATTACAAGTGTGAAGAAACAGTCTACAGAATGGAAGAAAATCTCTGCCAGATACTAATCCAAGAATGAATTAATATCCAGACTATACAAAAAAACTAAAAGAATAAACAACCCAAAGAACAAATATTCTAATTTATAAATAGCTGGGTAAATCAATGGGAAAACTTTTCAAAAGTGTAGAGGCACAAATAGCCAATAAATACACTAAAAATGTTTGATAGCTTTAACCCAAAAAAGTAAGTTGAAATTATATTGATACTTCATGCCACCCCAATAAGAATAGCAATTTTCAAGACTACAAACAAGACCCCCACCACCTGACTTCATCACTTGTTTGCCACAGTGAACTTCATTATGAAACCAGGTCCTGCACAGCCCATGCCAGGGCCCATCCAGATGAGTATTCTGATACCTCCATATACCATCCTCAATCTCCACGACCTTCCCCAGGTCCTACATTCAGACCTGTCCCAGTCTGGCCAGCCCTGCTCATGCTATCCCCAAAGACCAAGCTTTGTCCAGAACATGGGCTGCCTCCAATCTTCAGGCTTTGGCTAGGACCCTCATCCTATGCAACAGTTCAGGATCCATCTTACCACCTAACTAACCCTACCTGTGCCACATCTAACAACCAGACCCCTGTCTACCCATACACGTTTTGTGCCTATCCAGCCCAGTGAATAAATTAGATTCTTCCCTCTGTGTACCCTCTTAATACCCAGATCTGACATGGGTCTAATTCCAGTCTCCTGGAATAGTCTGACAAGCCCCATACAAGCTCCCCTAAACTCCAGGCTTGGACTAAGATGTACATTCTGCATACCAGCCCAGCCCCTGTGTCCATTTGACTCCATTCCAAACTTTTAGGCCCAGTTCAACCTTCACATTCTGCTGTCCTTTTATTATTTGGGATGGTTTTAGCTATCCTGGTTTTGTGGGGGGGAATGTGTTTCTATAAAAAGCTAAATATTGTACTTTCAGTGTATGTGTGAATAATTCTGTTGGAATTTTGATGGGAATTGTATTGAATCTGTAGATTGCTTTTGTAGGATGAACATTTTCAACTGTATTAATCCTACCAATTTATGATCCTGAGAGGGCTTTCCATCTTCTAATATCATCTTCAGTTTCTTCAACATTTGAAGGTTTTATCATATGAGTGCTTTGTTATAGTTACCCCAAGATATTTTATATTATTTGAGTCTATTTTAAAGGGTGTTATTTCCCTGTTTTCTTTCTCAGTCCATTTGTAATTTGTGTACAGAGGGTTACTGATTTTTGTGAGTTCATTTTATGTCCAGTCATTTTGCTGAAAATGTTTATCCACTGTAGGAATTTCTTGGTGGAATTTTTAGGGTCACTTATATAACTATCATATCATCTGCAAATAAAGATACTTTGACTTCTCCTTTTCCAACTTGTATACCCTTGATCTCTTGCAGTTGTCTTATTGCTCTAGCTAAGACTTCAAGTACTATGCTGAGTAAGGATGATAGGACAACCTTCTCTTTTTTCTGATTTTAGTGGAATTGTTTTGAGTTTCTCTCTAAGTTGATATTGGCTATGGGTGTTGTGGGAGGCTGCTTGGTTGTTTGGGCAGCTCGTTGGTTCCAGGCTGCTCAGAACCAAACTAATCACACAGAAACTATATTATTTAAATCACTGCTTGGCCCATTAGCTTTAGTTTCTTATTGGCTAACTCTTACATATTAATTTAACCCATCTCCATTAATCTGTGTATTGCCGCAAGGCTGTGACTTACCAGGTAAAGTTCTGTCTGGCTCCAGTAGGGCTACATGGCTTCTCTCTGACTCCACCCTTCTTTCTCCCAGCATTCAGTTTAGTTTTCCCCACCTACCTAAGCTCTGCCCTATCACAGGCTCAAGACAGTTTTCTTTATTCATTAATGGTAATCACAGCATACAGAGGGGAATTCCATATCATATGGGTATGCTGTAAATTGCCTTTATTATGTTGAGGTGTGTTCCTTACATTTCTAATCTCTCCAGGACTTTGTACCATGTTGGCTTTTGTCAAAAGTCTTTTCTGCATCTAATGAAAAGATCCTGAATTTTTTGTCTTTCAGTTTGTTTATATGATTTTAAAAGAAGTCAGAAATACACTCTGGAAAAAATATAGCATCTTCAAATAATGGTGCTGGTCAAACTGGACAGCTGAATGTAGAAGAATCCAAATAGATCCATACTTGTCACCAGAAACAAAATTTAACTTCAAATGGATCAAAGACCTCAACATAAGGCCAGATACCCTGAACATGATAGATGAGAATAGTGGGGAATAGCCTTGAACTCATTGGCAAAGGAAAAGACTTTCTGAACCGAACACTATTAGCAGAGGCACTAAGATCAACAATCAATAAATAGGACCTTATGAAACTGAGAAAATTCTGCATTGCAAAGGACACATTCAGACAAAGCAGCATCCTACTGAATGGGAATTTTTTTTAACCAATTACACATCTAATAGAAGGCTAAAATCTAAAATATACAAAAGAACTCCAGAAATGGAAGGAAGGAAGGAAGGAAGGAAGGAAAGAAAGAAAGAAAGAAAGAAAGAAAGAAAGAAAGAAAGAAAGAAAGAAAGAAAGAAAGAAAGAAGGGCAGATATCAAGAAAACAAATAACTCAATTAAAAAATAGGGTGCAGGTCTAAACATAATTCTCAAAAGAGGAAACTCAAATGACTGGGAAACACTTAAAGAAATGCTCAGCAATTTTAGAATTAGTATTTCATACTCAAGATTCAGAGGATTTGAGATATATCTGACCTCCTCCCAGAAAACTAGCTATCATAATACTAGGCAAGCTGCCAAAGGGAAAGCAATCCACAGTCCTAGCCAAGAGTGAAACTTATGAACCACAGCAATGACCAGCTCTGTAATATACTCCTAGAGGTGCAATAGTGGTACTCAATTCTTGGTAATAACCAAGATCTTTCTAATTGTACTTAAGATCCTTTAATAGAAGAGAACTAATGGTTGGTACTGGAAACCTCATCACCTACCTAGGGCTAGTGAGATCATGGATCTCAGAGTAGTACCTACTGCTGTCGTTGTACTAGACCAGCATAATTCTTAGCTGCATTCAAAATACTTACCCTTATACCCACAGGTAAGTATCTCTCATTCATTTTCAAAGAAGCTTCTCTTTGCAGTAGACATAGACCATTATAGCAAGCCACAACTGTTTAAAATACAGAGAACAATTGATCATGGAGTGCCCAGTCCCAGCAGATAAATTTACAACACAACTCCTATACCTCAGGCTCAGGGAACATTGTCAAGGAGGTATAAAAAGATTGTAAAGTCCAGAGGACCAGGAAGTCTGCTGTGATACTGTATCTCCTAAAAATTACAGGAAAGCTACATGCACGATACTGCAACAATGTTACTACCTAAATAAGACCTGAATATTGGTAACATCAATAGACATGCTAACAGGCAGGAGAAAATCTCATGGGGTTCTACCTCTTGACAAAGAACTATAGGCAGCTAAATAGTGCAGAGAATGGGAGAAATAGTCTTCCTCAGGGATGAGCACCCTAAATGGTTAGCTGTTGTTGGTTGATTTACTATTCTTTATTCTTTGGCTCTTTGGGGGTGGGCTGCTCCAAAACAAATCACACAGAAGCTTATTTTTACTTATAAATGCCCAACCTTAGCTTGGATTGTTACTATCCAACTTTTCTTAAATTATCCCATCTACCTTCTGTCTCTGGTCTTTTTCCTTTTCTTGCTTCAGCATATCTTAATTTCATTCTTACTCCATGGCTGGTTGTGCGTCTGGGTGGCTGGCCCCTAGTGTCCTCCTCTCCTTGTTCTTGTTCCCCAACCTCTCTTGCTTCCTGATTCCTCTTTTTGTCCTTCTATTTCTTCTCACTGCCTGCCAACCCATCCTATCCGTTTTCCTGCCTTGCTATTGGCCAGTTTACTCTTTATTAGACCAATTAGGTATTTTAGACAGGCACAGTAACACAGCTTCATAGAGTTAAACAAATGTAACAAATATTTGCATCATTAAACAAATGTTCCACAGCATAAACAAATGCAACACATCTTAAAATAATATTTCACAACAGTTAGCCAATAATAAATTGTCAGCCCTGAAATCATATACACACAAGCAACATTAAATGGACTTAGCAGGTTGTGTGTAATATATTAATCACTGGAAAAGAGGCTGTGAATTTAAGAGTAATTAAGGAAGGCATGGGAGGGATTGGAGTAGGAGGACACAGGAGACATTGGGGGGAGGAAAGGGAAGAAGGAAATGATGCAAATATACTTTAACTGATTTTCTCAAAACTTGAAGTTCTTAAAGGAAATTGACGAATTTCTAGATGCATATGACATATCAAAGTTAAATCAAGAGGAAACAAATAATTTAAACAGATATGAACAAGCAGCAAGATTGAAACAGTAATTTTAAATCTACTGAATAAGTTTTTTTCTGGGATATGGACCATGGTAGGCACCCATGTACTAGTGGGTAGCCCAACACCCATCCATACATAGGTGTCACTAATTGAACTTGGTGCATTATTTCTTTTTTTTTCTTTTTTTTTATTGAAAAAAATAATTTTCCGCCTCCTCCCCGCCTCCCATTTCCCTCCCCCTCCTCCCTCCCCTCTCCCCCTCCCCCACCTCCCCACTCCTCTTCTCCTCCCTCTCCAGTCCCAGGAGCAGTCAGGGTTCCCTGCCCTGTGGAAAGTCCAAGGTCCTCCCCCCTCCATCCAGATCTAGGAAGTTGAACATCCAAACTGTCTAGGCTCCCACAAAGCCAGAACCTGAAGTAGGATCAACACCCCGTGCCATTGTCCTTGGCCTCTTGTCAGCTCTCATTGTCCGCCACGTTCAGAGAGTCCGGTTTTATCCCATGCTTTTTCAGTCACAGTCCAGCTGGCCTTGATGAGCTCCCAATAGATCGGTCCGACTGTCTCAGTGGGTGGGTGCACCCCTCGTGGTCCTGACTTCGTTGTACATGTTCTCCCTCCTTCTGCTCCTCATTAGGACCTTGGGAGCTCAATCCGGTGCTCCAGTGTGGGTCTCTGTCTCTATCTCCATCCATCGCTAGATGAAGGTTCTATGGTGATATGCAAGATATTCATCAGTATGGCTATAGGATAGGTTCAATTCAGGTTCCCTATCCTCAGGTGCCCAAGGAACTAACTGGGGACATTGCCCTGGGCATCTGGTAGCCACCCCAAGTTCAAGTCTCTGAACTGAACAGAGAATTCTCAACAGAAGAAGTTCAAATGGCCAAAAGATACTTAAGGTCATGCTCAACCTCCTTAGCGATCAGAGAAATGCTAATCAAAACAACTTTGAGATATCATCTTACACCTGTCAGAATGGCTAAAATCAAAAACACCAAAGATAGCCTTTGCTAGAGAGGTTGTGGAGAAAGGGGTACCCTCATCCATTGCTGGTGGGACTGCAAACTTGTGCAACCACTTTGGAAATCAGTGTGGCGGTTTCTCAGAAAAATTGGGATCAACCTACCCCTGGACCCAGCAATACCACTCCTGGGAATATACCCAAGAGATTCCTTATCATATGACAAAAGCATTTTTTCAACTATGTTCATAGCAGCATTATTTGTAATAGCCAGAACCTGGAAGCATCCTAGGTGTCCTTCAATGGAAGAATGGATGAAGAAAGTGTGGAATATATACACATTAGAGTACTACTCTGCAGTAAAAAACAATGACTTCTCGAATTTTGCATGCAAATGGATGGAAATAGAAAATACTATCCTGAGTGAGGTAACCCAGACCCAAAAAGAAGATCATGGGATGTACTCACTCATAATTGGTTTCTAGCCATGGATAGGGGGCCTCTGAGTCTATAATATGTGGTCCTAAAGAAGCTAAACAAGAGGGCAAACCCAAGGAAAAACATATAGTTATCCTCCTGGCTATGGGAAGTAGACAAGAGTGCCGGGCAAAAAATTGGAATCTTGTGGGTAGGGTGGGATGGGGGTAAGGGGAGATGGAAAAAGAAAAGTGTGAAGGAGAGGATGAGGGGAACTTGGGGAAACGGGATGATTGGGGATATAGGAAGGTTGGATAGGGGAGCAGGGAAACTCATATCTTAGTTAAGGTGCTTTATTTCTTAAAAAGAAGACGGCACGATGTTGGGAGGGATGTGTGGAAGGACTTGTGAGGAGTTGGAGGAAGGTATGGGATGAATGTGATCTAAATACATTGTATAGATGTGTGAAATTACAAAAGAATAAGTGAAAATGAAACTTCTGAATAAAAAAGCCCATATCTAGATGGATTCATCACAGAATTCTATCAGACCTTCAAAGAACTAACATTAGTACTTCTCATCTTATCCTGCAAAATAGAAAAGGAAGGAACACGTCCAAACTCTTTTAATGAAGCCAGTACTACCCTGATACCAAAACTAGGTAAAGACACAACGAATAAGAAAATTACAGACTGAATCTCCCTGATGAATACAGACACAAAACTTCTTGATAAAATAGTTGCAACCCAGTGCAGGTGAGATGGCTCAGAAGGTAAAAGCTCAAAGACCTGAGTTCAATCCCTTTGGCCCTAATGGTGGAAGGAGAGACCCTACTCCTGCAAGTTGTCCTCTGAACTCTGCAAACATATACCTCCCTTCATGCATAGATACTAATTTACAAAAAGTTGAAAATGGAATCCAATAGTACTTGAGAATGATCAAGATGACTTTACTCCAGACATGCAGGAACAGTTAAGTATATGTAACTCAATATATGTATTTCATCAAATAAATAGCCTCGAGGATAGAAATCTTATGATCATCTTAATAGACACAGAAAAGGCCTTTGACAAAATCTACCAACCTTTGTGATAAGGTTGGAAAATAATATAGTAAAGGCTATTGAGAAAAAGAAGCCCATAGGAATTAACAATAAAAAGACTGTGATGTTCATTACATGAAGATATATTTATGATCATAAAGCATTTATGTCCTATTTTAATAACCATAACTGTTAAAAAAAATCAAATAGGGTTGGTAACTTTTTTCTTCCAGAACCTGCTTTGAAAGGAAATAATGATCAAAATCTATGTAAACAATGTCAAATTTCATAGCTTAATGAAACTTTTATGGTTCCAATGAATGTTGTTTCACATAAACAAGTACCATTTTAAGGTTTTATAAAACATTTAATAAACCACCAAATATGTTCTCCTCCAGCATTTTTCTTTTCTTCTTTTTTTTTTTTTTTTTTTTGGTTTTTCGAGACAGGGTTTCTCTGTGGCTTTGAAGCCTGTCCTGGAACTAGCTCAGTAGACCAGGCTGGTCTCAAACTCATAGAGATCCGCCTACCTCTGCCTCCCGAGTGCTGGGATTAAAGGCGTGCGCCACCATCGCCCGGCTCTCCAGCATTTTTCTAATATCTCTCATTGGTTTACCAATTGTGCGTGTGTACCAAGACTGGATAAGTGAATACAGAGATGATAAAAGGAGAACACACTTCTTAGTCAGAGAGGAATTGTAAGTGAAAAAGAAAAGGCAAAATGAACCTTGTTTAAATGGATTATAATTAGAAAATTTGCTTTGATTCAAGGCGTGCAAATAAATGGAAGCACGGTTTGTATGGATGGATTAGTATGAGTATGCATACACATATTTTTCTATGTCCACTGAGAGCTGAGTTGCAATGAGCATACCTAGTCATCAGATCTTACTTTCTAAATTCTACCATCCAGTAAGACCATTGTATCAACTGCAGCTTCAGGGACCTGACCAGGGTAGCAAGGGAATGAAGAAAAAAACAACATGGACACATGGACACATGGATAGAAGGAAAAGCTTGGATTGAGTGTCTTTGGGCTTTCTAACAGAGAAACTGCAGTACCCCACCCCACTTTACACATAACCAAGTTCATCCTGCATATTACATACAGTTGAACCAGAGAGGTAGGGCTATCGCATATAGCTAAATCAAAAAGGCAGGATTTATGGAATTCACTTGAAGCAATGGAAGAATTAAATACTAAGGACAAGAAATAACCTTCATAGGAATATTCCAGTTAGTATATTTAAACATCTCTTTTTTCAGGTGAGGATTAATTCTCTCCTTGATCATGGGTTGTCCTTAGTAACTTTCTTTTGAATAATGAGAAAACTTGTGAGTTTTTAATAGAGTAATATGGTAGCCACTCCTCTAACTAGATGATAATGAATAATCTCACCACTGATAACACACTCCTATCATTTAACTGCTGATATAATATGATAAAAGAAGCATTTCACCTTTAAACAAATTCTTTCTTTAAACAAAGAAACCAATTATGGTCTCAGAATAATCAGGAAAAATGACAATTCCAGATTGGGGATTATTCCACGTGATATGAGAGCTATATTCCTTCAGACTTTCAAAATCACAAGAAATACGGAAAGATTTAGAAACTGTGAGAGATCAAGGGAAGTGGGGAGATATGGCAATTAAACATAATGTGCAACTCTGGGCTGGATTCTAAAAGACATTTAAAAATGAGAAATCTGAAAAAGATTGAGTTTGTTTATTTAATAGTAATACACTACTAATATTGGGTTCTCAGTTTTGATAAATATAGCATGATGTGATGGTCAGTTTTAATTATCAGTTTGACCGAATCTAGAATCAACTGGGAGATGGGCCTCTGAGCATATCTGTAAGGTTTATATTCATTATATTAATTGAAGTGGAAGGACCTGTTTACAGGGGTAACAACATTTTCTAGCTTTGATCCTGGCCTATATAAGTGGGGAAAGGGAGCTTAATAGCAGCATGCAGCATTGCTCTCTCCTTCCTTGTGGATGTTATATGACTGGATTCTTCAAGCTCCTGTCTCTTTAACTTCCCCACCATAGTTGGATATATCCTTGAACTTTCTCCCTGAAGTTACTTTTGTCAGGGCATTTTATCTCAGCAATGAAAAAAAAAATGGACACATAATAATATAAGATGATTACATTAGAAAAACCAGAAAATGAATAGTAGATATTTGGAAATTCTGTGTTACTGTAACATTTCAGTAAATATATTATTATTTCTAAATAAAACACATGTATTAAATAAAACAAGTTTTAATGAATTCAAGATAACTTCTAGTTGTGATTCTGGAATAGATAGAGTTTGAAAACTATCAGGCTTGTCATCAAAAGAAGGAAACAGATGGAAACAACAAAAATGGAGATATGTAAATTACCTGCAATGGATAATCAACTGCTTACAATAAGCAAATCTCTAAGCAAACATATCACAGAGATACTGGCATATTCGTGTTTACTGAAGTACTAGCCACAAGAGCCAAGTTACAAGATCACCTTGGGTATCTGCCAATCAATGAATTAATAAAGAAGTGTAGAATATATAGAGTAGTGTTTTTATTAGGTCATAAAGAAGAATGAAATTATGTTGTTCATTGGAAAACATCTGCAACTCTAGATAATCATATTAAGCAAAATAAACTAAATTAAGAAAGACAAATTTTGTACATTCTCTCATTTGTGGATTCTAGAGTGTACACAGTTATGTAGAGCTATAGGTAAACGGATAAATATAGATATAGATGTTACATGAAAGTAGAAGATGAGACTAGGGGAAGGGAGTAGTCTAGTCTAAGTGGGAAAGAGAAAAGGAGAGGAGCATGAAGGTATGGGAAGATGAATATGGTCAAAGTACATGACATACTTAAAAGAAATTATCTTTAGGGAAACCACTCTGTACAGTAAATACATGACAATAAAAGATACAAGATGTGACTATAATATCTGAACACTTTTGGAAATACCTCTTCCAATGACTCAGAAGTATCTTTACCCCTAGAGGCTTCATTCTTTCCACTTCAGTCTGAAAAGGTTGTCTTCACTGCCTGATGAGATGGTAATGACTTCCCAGGGTGGTTGTCATGCATAACAATAAAGTTTCTCCCCAGAATACCACTAAACATCATTATTTCTAGACCAATAGTTAAATTGATGATCCATCAGGCTTCTAAAGATGCAGTAGTATGTGTGACTCATGAGGAGTTACATTGTACTCAAAATGACCTGAAGTAAGTTTCCTATTATATACAGATAGGTATTTTGGAAACATGTAACAATGGATGCTCAGCGTATGGAAGTATGGAGACGGGGAAATAAAGTTAGAGTATACTGAATTTATTTATATAAGCCCACTAAGAAGGTCCTATGTTTATATTGAAGTTCAAGGAATAAGAAGGGGGTGGTGTCTGCCTGCTTGTTTGGTGGAATAAATAAAACTTGTGGAGACACAGAACTGGCTCAGAGTGCAGGCTTCTTCTGGGACAGATGAGACAAGTTGGGAAATGGTTGCTTGGCAAACCAAGCATAGACGAAAGCATACTTTCTCTGCCCTTTCTCAAACATTCTGTCAGAATTTGTACTCTGGATAAGGAAGTGGCCTCTGAGCTCAGTTCTTCATGCTCTACCAGATATAAAGGAGTTCTTTGCTTCTATATACTTTTTGCGTTGTTTCTATGTACTTCTTTTCATTTTTATTACTATTATTTATTGAGATATTGTTTCTCACAAGGTGAGGTAAGAGTTTCTCATGATCACGCAAGTGAGTAAAGGGGGGGTTTCAGAGTTGAGGTAATGATTTTTAGTCTGTATAAATAGTCATTCAAAATAAAGCTTGTTATGCAGTTGTTCATACCCTGCATCCCTTGTGTCCTGATTTGCGCAAAACCCTTACCCAGGGACACCAATGCACTAGACGTTGCCAAAAATTAAAAAAAAAAAAAAGGTGGTTCGTAATGCTAAACATACCTTGATTTCATGTGGACAAAGAGGTTCAAGGGCTTACTTAGGGAGCCTGAGATGGTAGAGTGGAATCCTTCAAGATTTTCTCTCCTATACTGGGAAGATACAGTGTTGTGGAATATTATTTTAAGATGTGTTACATTTGTTTATGTTGTGGAGTGTTTGTTTAATGATGCAAAGATATGTTGCATTCTTTTATGCTGCATTGTTTAATTCTGAAGCTGTGTTACTTTGCCTAAAATACCTTATTGGGCTAATAAAGAGCTGAACGGCCAATAGTAAGGCAGGAGAAAGGATAGGTGGGTCTGAAGGCAGAGAGAATAAATAAGAGAAATCTGGGAAGAGAAAATAAAGGAATAAGAAAAGAAGGAAGATATCAGGGGCCAGTCACCCAGCAACACAGCAAACCAGGGAGAAAGAAAAAAGGGTATACAGAAATAGAAAAAGATAAAAACCCAGAGGCAGAAGATAGATGGAATAATTTTGCTTTGTTTTGTTTTTTGAAACAGGGTTTCTCTGTATAATAGCCCTAGCTGTCCTGGAACTCACTCTGTAGACAGACTGGCCTTGAACTCAGAAAGATCTGCCTGCCTATGCCTCCTGAGTGCTAGAATTAAAGATGTGCACCGCCATGCCCACCACCAGAAAGAATAATTTAAGTTAAGAAAAGCTGGGAAGAAACAAGTCAAACTAAAGCTGGACATTTATAAGAAAGAATAAGCCTCCATATGGTTTTATTTTTATTTATTTTTTCCTAACCCTACTCCATAAGATTTTAAAGAGCAAAAGAGTAAGAGGTAAAAAAGAAAAAAAAACTACAATGCAGAAGAAATCTGTCACCAGAAACTCAAGAAGTAAGGTTGTGAGCAAAGCGAAAAACTGTTGATGAGTTTGGTGATCACTGTTCTCTGCAATGAAAATATTTGTTGTCTGGACACCACAGTACAAACCATAGTTGCTGAACTGAGAAACAAAGATGATTGTAGAAATGGAATGGCAGTAATTAATTACATTAATATATTTTCAGATTTGTGGCTGGGTGGGGTATTGGGAGATGGTGAAATTTTTCTCCTAAATTGGAGGAAATAGGACATTAGGGATGTATTCTTGAAAAGTATATTTTCTTTTGTCCCATTTCTTGCACTGCTTCCCCTCCTACTTTTTTGGTGCCACAAACTAGCTTCAAAATCATGACACAGAGACTTAATATTAGTTATGAATGCTTGGCTTAAGCTTAGGTTCATTTCTTGCTAGTGCTTATAACTTAACCTGTTTATCTTCATCTATGTTTTGACTCAGGGTTCTTTTACCTTCCTTCCTTCCTTCCTTCCTTCCTTCCTTCCTTCCTTCCTTCCTTCCTTCCTTCCTTCCTTCCTTTCTGTCCTATTTTCACTGCTTCTTATGTCTGGTTGACTGGTGGCTACCTGGCTTCTGGCCCCAGGTGTATCCCTCTCTCCCTCATTCTCTCCTTTGTTGCAAGGAGGACCTGCTTGTTCATCCCGGCTGCCCAGTTGCTCAGCCCTGAAATAAGCACACAGAAATTGTATTAATTAAATCACTGCTTGGCCCATTAGCTCTAGCTTCTTATTTTCTAACTCATATTAATTTAACCCATTTCTATTAATCTGTATATTGCCACGTGGCAGTGGCTTACCTGGTAAAATTCCCAGCATCTGTCTCTGGTGGATCCATGGCATCTCTCTGACTCCACCCTTCTTCTTTCCAACATACAGCCTATCTTTCCCCACCTAGTTCTGTTCTGCACTGCCATAGGCTCAAAGTAGTTCTTTATAAACCAATGAAAGCAACACATATACAGAAGGACCTCCTACATCACCCCTCCTTTTCTCTTCACTAGAGCCTGGATTTGTCCTCCTATGTATTCTCCCTGCCCTCCAGTCCCACCTATCCCCCTTAGCTATTGATCATTCAGCCTTTGATTACACCAATCAGGTGGCTTATACAGGCAAGGTAAAACTGCAACACGTGTTTTACTAGTTAACGTAATATTCCACAAAACTGACCACTATGAGGTAAGTAAATTTTTTTGTAATACCCTTCCTCTAGGATGTATTGCCTTACCACTGTCCCAGAAACCAGAAAAAAAGTGACAAAATCCAAGTGACTATGGATTGACTAAAATCTCTGAAAGTATGAACTAAAATAAATATTTCCAAGTGTAGCACAAATAATAAAAACCCAGAGACAAATATAGGAGTTAAAGCTGAAGATCAGAGAAACAGAGCAGTAAGCCACTAGAAAGACCTTTTACCTCGACCAATGCTCAGACCATAGGGGCAATCATCAGATGGCCTAGACAGCACTGTGTCTTTACCAAACCTCAGACTCCACATTCCAGTAAGTTCCTATCTCTTCCCCTTTATATTCCTCTCACCATTCAGCCATATCACCCCTGTCTCCACCTCCCTAGTGCTGGGATTAAAGGTGTGTGATTCCCAAATGCTTAAATGTTTAAAGGTATGAGCCACCACCACCTGGGTTTTTTCCTGGATCAATCTTGTGTAGCCCAGGGTAGCCTGGAACTCAGAAATCCATCTGCCTATGTCTCCTGAGTTCTGAGATTAGAGGTGTGTGCTACCACTCCCTGGCCTCTAGTGACCTAACTTTGCACTCTGATCTTCAGGCAAGCTTTATTTATTAAAATACAAATAAAAAATCACTACAACAAATTTAAGTTGCTGTTGCTTTTTTTCAGGTATTTTATCACATCAACAGAACTATAACTAATACAGCTGCCAAAATATACCACAGAGTTAAATCACCAATCAAGTCTGATCCACATGGACTACCATCCTTGGCTAATTGATCATATATCTAGATATGAAATAGCAAACCTCTTATATTCTTAATTGATTTGTCTAATTATAAATAAATGGAATACTGGGTTTCTTTAAAGACTCCACTTAAACTAGAAAAATATTGTGCCATCTTTATTCCAGCATTGCCCAGAGGAACTTATAGCCTTTTTATCAAAGTAACTGTGCATTGGGGAAAAGGAAATAATTAAAACTTTTCATGGATAACTGGACACTAGCTCTAAACTGATATTGTTTCCAGGAAACCTAACACATCAATGAGGCCCTAAAATCACAGTAAAGAATGTCAGGCAGTCAGTGAAGCTTTTGCTCAGATGTATACCACTGTGGGTTTAGTGGGTCCCTAGATTCATCTTTTAGTACTTTTCCAGTACTTTCCTAGTTCTAGAATACATAATTGAAGCAGCCATATTTACCAGGAGGTTGACACCCTTCATTCATTTCCTGACTCATGGAGTGAAATCTATTGTAATGGCCAAAGATAAAAGAAAGCCATTAGAATTTCTTTCATTTATAAAACTCATAAATGCCAACACCAATCCCTAGGACTGTAGAAGGAGCTGCGGGCTGCGTTCCTGCCACCCAGCTCCCAGCTGCCTGGCTAGCTTTACCTGAAATAACAACACACAAATTATATTCATATAAACACTGCTTGGCCCATTTCTATTAATGTGTGTAGTACCACAAGGTGGTGACTTACCAGGGAGATTCTTGGGTCAGAGCTTCATCATGTATGCCTCAGAGAGCAGAGCTATGGCGTCTGCCTCACCTCCTCTTCCTCCCAGCATTCTGTTCTATTTACTCCACCCACCTATGTTCTAACCTATCAGGCCAAACAGTTTCTTTATTGATTAACCAATGAAATCAACAGATTGATATAACATTCCCACATCATAGGACTGTCATGACTAGTGCTTCCATCAAGACTTTCAATGATGCAAGGGTGGAAATTCCCACCATTTCTCTGACTTGGCTGTGTAAAAGACAAAAGTACCATAGACAGAGTTTTTTTTTTCCTTTGGGATGCCAGCTCACCAAAAATTGACATGGTGACTTATTATTAATTATGAAAGCTAGTCCTATGGCTTACGCTTACCCCACTAGTTCTTATAACTGAAATTAACTCATTTATATTAATCTGTTTGCCTCGAGGCTTTTTACATCTCTTCCACCATGTACCTCCTATTTCCTCTTCATGCCCTCTGGCATCTCCCCATGCCTAGATTCATTTACCTCTCTCTGCCTGGAATTCCCACCTAATCTCTTCCTGCCTATCTATTGGCCATTCAGCTCTTTATGAAACCAATCAGAAAGTGTCATGGCAAAGAGACATCTTCATAGTGTACAAAAAGATTATTCCACAACATCCCCCCCATTGGGGCTAAATAAAAAGAAAAGATTTTTAATGCTAACATAATAAAACTATAAACAATAAGGACAATTATCAGGTAAGAATTACATTCAGGAGTGTCTGCTATTATAGCGTTGGGATTTGAGCTTTGGCAGTTTGAGCCCAGGATCTTGACCAAAGAGAGGGAAGTGGAGTTTAACAGAGTCAAGGTGGGACTAGGCACAGTGCTCATCAATGGCAGGGGAGCCAGGACAAAGATGCTTCTGGGTCTTTAATCTGGAATTTTGTTATTTCCCTTGGAGGGAGCCCAGGAGAGCAATTCCCAAATGGGGTTTGCAGTTTCAAGGTGGATTTAAAAAGAAAATAATACAACAGGGTAATAATATACTCAACAACATAAAGAGCAATACCAGAAATTAGTGGTTCTACGACAGCAAGACTTGAATATCCCAAAACAGGTGAAACAGAAAAAAAACCTTAAAAATAACTTTATGAAGATGATTGAAGCCCTTAGAAAGGAAAATAAAAATTTCCCTTAAAGAAGTAGAGGGGAAGCCGGGCGGTGGTGGCGCACGCCTTTAATCCCAGCACTCGGGAGGCAGAGGCAGGCGGATCTCTGTGAGTTCGAGACCAGCCTGGTCTACAAGAGCTAGTTCTAGGACAGGCTCCAAAACCACAGAGAAACCCTGTCTTGAAAAACCAAAAAAAAAAAAAAGAAGTAGACTGGAAGAAATAAACAAATCCATTAAAGAAAATCAAGAAACAGGAACCAAAGTGGTGAAAGAAATGGTTTAAGACTTGAAAACTGAAATAGAGGCAATAAAGATAAGACAAACTGAGGAAAATCTGGAAATGAAAAATCTGGGTAAATAATCAGGATCTACAGATACAAATATAAGCAACAGAATAAAAGAGATGGAAGAGAGACTCTCAGTCATTGAAGATACAATAGAAGAAATGGATACATTGGTCAAAGAAAATATTAAATCCAACAAATTCTTAACACAAAATATTCAGGAAACATAGGACACCATGAATAAAAATAAATATAAGAATAATGAATTGAAGAAATTGGAGTCCAGCTCAAAGGCACAGAAAATTAAAATATAATTAAAATAGAATAACTTTCCCAACCTAAAGAAGGACATGCCTATGAAAATACAAGAAGCTTACAGAACACCAAATAGACTAGACAAAAAAAAAGTCCCCTTGCCACATAATAATCAAAACACTAAACACACAGAATAAAGAAAGAATACTAAGAACTGCAAAGGAAAAAGGTTAAGTAACATATAAGGCAGACCTATGAGAATTACACCTGACTTCTCAATGGAAACAATGAAAGCCAGAAGGTCCTCGCAGGCGTTATGCAAACATTAAGAGACCATGGATGTCAACCCAGACTACTATACTCAGCAAAGTTTTCAATCAAGACATTCCATGACATAACCAGATTTAATCAATATCTAGCCACAAATCCAGCCTTATACAAATTACTAAAAGGAAAACTCCAACTCAAAGAAGTTAGCTATACCCACAAATCCACAGGAAATAGATAATCTCACACCAGCAAGTCCCAAAGAAGAGAAACACAAACACACACACACTACCACACACAACAACGAAAACAAAAATATCAAGAACTAGCAATCACTGTTCATTAATATTCCTTAATATCAATAGACTCAATTCACCTATAAAAAGACAAGGCTAGGCCAGGAAGTGGTGGCACATGCCTTTAAACTCAGCACTCAGGAGGCAGAGACAGGCAGATCTCTGTGAGTTCGAGGCCAGCCTGGTCTATAGAGTAAGTTTCAGGACAGGCTCTAAAGCTACCGAGAAACCCTGTCTCAAAAAATCAAAAATAAAAATAAAAAATAAAAAGACACAGGCTAACAGGTTGGATATAAAAACAGAATCCATCCTTCTGCTTTATACAAGAAACACACCTCGATCCCAAAGAGAGAAATTATAACAGAGTAAAGGGTTGGGAAAACATTTTCCAATAAAATGGACCTAAGAAACAAGCTGGTGTAGCTAACCTAATATTAAACAAAATAGACATCAAACTAAAATTAATCCAAAGAGATGAAGAATGACATTTCATAGTCATCACAGGAAAAATCCATCAGGATGAAGTCTCAATACTGAACATCTATGCCACAAATACAAGAGCAACCACATGTATAAAAGAAACATTATTAAAGCTTAAATCACACATCAAACATCACACACTAATAGTGGGAGACTTCAACACCCCACTCTCACCACTGGACAGTTATATCAGACAGAAACTTAACAGAGAAATAAAAGAACTATCAGAAGTTATGACTCAAATGGGATTATCAAACATCTATAGAACATTTTGCCCAAACACTAAACAATATACCTTCTTCTCAGCACCTCATGGATTCTTGTCTAAAATTGACTACCTACTTGGTAACAAAGCAAATATCAATACATACAAAAATTGAAATAACCCCTGTGTCTTATCAGATCATCATGGCTTTAAGTTAGAATTAAGCAACAACATTAATTGCAGAAAGACCATAAACCTATGGAAATGAAACAATTTTCAAATGAATCACAGTTGAGTCAAAGAAGAAATTAAGAAATTAAAGCCTTCATAAAATTCAATGAAAATGACTGCAGAATATACTCAAACTTATGGAACACAATAAAAGTAGTGCTAAAAGGAAAGTTTGTTGATGTGGGATTCCCTTGTGGATTCTGTGAATACCATTGGTTAATAAAGAAGCTGGTTTGAAATTTCCTGCTTCATGGAAAAGTCTACTGGATACTATGGGCCTGTAGGCTGAAGATGGATGCCCCAATGGTACAAAAGAACTTTGGGTGACTGTTCCGGCAGCAAGATGTCTTTGTTAATTCTAGAGTTTTAGAAGTTATTTACAATGTACTTCCTATTTACTTAGATAATGTTATATCCTTCTGGGGTCTTTGATGGAGTTGAAGAATTTATAGTTATAGTTTTCCTTAGTTATGATAAGAGATAAAGTATATAAATGTTGTAACTGTAATTATTGCTTGATAACTGTTTTGTTATATGTAATTTGTTATATGTAATTTAACTATGTTAAAGTTAAAACCTTCCTTTTATTTAAACAGAAAAGGGGAGGTGATGTGGGATTCCCCTCTGTATGTTGTGAATATCACTGGTTAATAAAGAAGCTGCGTTGGGCCTGTTGATAGGGCAGAACTTAGATAGGCAGGGAAGAATAAACTGGATTCTGGGAGAAAGGGGATGGAGTTGGAGAGAAGCCATGGAACCGCTGCCAGAGACAGACATGCTACAGCCTTGTTGGTAGGCCATGAGCCTCATGGTAAAATATAAAATACTGGAAATGGGTTAAATTAAGATGTAAGAGTTAGCCAATAAGAATATAGAGCAAATGGGTCAAGCGGTGATTTAAATACTATAGCTCCTGTGTGGTTGTTTCAGTTCTGGGTGGCTGAGACAAACAAGCATCCTTCTTCCAAAAGTTTGTCACACTAAATGCTTACATAAAGAAGCTGGGAAAACTGTGCACTAGTGAATTAACAGAACACCTGAAAGCTCTAGAACAAAAAGAAACAAACTCACCCAGAAAGAGTAGACAGTGTGAAATAATCAAATAGATAGCTGAAACCAATAAATAGAAACAAAAAACAATACAAAGAGTCAATAACAAAAAAAAAAGAGTTGGCTCTTCAAGAAAATCAACAAGATTGACAAAACTTTAAACTAACCAAAAGGCAGAGAGAGAATATCCAAATTAACAAAATCAGAAATGAAAAGGGGTACATAACAACAGACACAGAGGAAATACAGAGTAAAATCAGGTCATATGTCAAGCACTTGTACTCCACACAATTGAGAAACATAAAAAAATGAACATTTTTCTGGATAGGTACCACATTCCAAAATTAAATCAAGACCAGATAAGCAAATTATATAGACTAAGGAAATAGAAAAAGTCATCAAAAGTCTGATAACCAAAAGAAAAGCCAAGGTCCAGATGGTTTCAGTGCAGAATTCTACAAGAACATCAAAGAAGAACTAATACCAATACTTTTCAAATTGTTCCACACAATAGAAACAGAAGGAACATTGTCAAACTCTTTTTACAAGGCTACATTTACCCTGATATCCAAACCACAGAAAGATGCAACTAAAAAAGAGAATTCCAGACCAATCTCATAAAAATTGATGTAAAAATACTCAATAACATACTGGCAAACTGAATCCAAGAACATATCAGAAACATCATCCACCATGACCAAGAAGGCTTGATCCCAGAGATGCAGGGATGGTTCAAAATACAAAAATCCATCAATGATCTCCACCATATAAACAAACTGAAAGAAAAAAAAACTACATGATCATCTCTTTAGATTGCCTTTGACAAAATTCAACACCCCTCATTAACGGTCTTGGAAAGAGCAGGGATTCTAGGAACACACCTAAACATAGTAAAGGCAATACACAGCAAGCCAACAGTCCACAACAAACTAAATGGAGAAAAACTCAAAATGATTCCACTAAAATCAGGAACAAAACAAGGCTGTCCCCTCTCTCCATATCTTTTCAATACAGTACTTGAAGTTCTAGCTAAAGTAATAAGTCAACAAAGGAGATCAAGTGGATACAAATTGGAAGACAAGAACTCAAATTCTTGCTATTTGCTGATAATATGATAGTATCCATAAATAATCCCAAAAATTCTACCAGAGAACTCCTACAACTGATAAACACCTTCAGTAAAGCAGCAAGATACAAGATTAACTCAAAATAATCAATGGCCCTCCTATATACAGATGAGAAACAGGCTGAGGAAGAAATCAGAGAATCATCACCCTTTACAATAGCCACAAATGACATAAAATACCTTGGGGTAACTCTAACCAAACAAATGAAGGACGTGTATGACAAGAACTTTAAATCTTTGAAGAACAAAACTGAAGAAGACACCAGAAAATGCAAAGATCTCCCATGCTCTTGGGTAAGTAGTATTAACACAGTAAAAATGGCAATCTTATCAAAAGCAATCAACAGATTCAATGCAGTACCCATCAAAATTCCAGAAAAATTCTTCCCAGACTTCAAAAGAATAATACTCAACTTCATATGGAGTAATAAAAATAAAACAGTATAACCAAAACAATCTTGGACAATAAAGAAACTTCTGGAGTCATCACCATTCCTTGCTTTTAAGTCTACCATAGAGCTACAGTAATGATAGCAGATTAGTATTGGCATAAAAACAGATAGGAGGACCAAGGGAATCAAATTGAAGACCCAGATATTAATCCAGATATCTATAAACACTTGATATTGACAAGAAGTTAAAATTATAAAATGGAAAAAAGAAAGCATATTTAAAACATGGTGCTAACATATCTGGTGTTGGCATGTAGAAGAATAAAAATAGTTTCATATCTATCACCATGCACAAAACTCAAGTCAAAATTTCTCAAATACCTCAGCATAAAACCAACCACACTGAGATTCATAGAAGAGAAAGTGGGAAGTACCCTTGACTGTATAGGCACAGGAGACCACTTCCTAAACATAACTCCAGTAGCACAGACACTGAGAGAAACAATTAATAAATGGTATCTCCTAAAACTGAGAAGCTTCTCTAAAGCTAAGGACATGGTCAATAGAACAAAATGGCAGCCCACAGAATGGGAAAAGAACTTTACCAACCCCACATCTGACAGAGGACTAATCTCAAAAATATACAGATAACTCACGAAACTATACCACAAAAGAACAAATAATCCAATAAAAATGGGATATAGACCCAAGCAGAGAACTCTCAACAGACTGAAAGACACTTAAGAAAATGTTCGATATCCTTAGCCATCAGAGAAATGCAAATCAAAAGTGACACTGAGATACCCCCTTACACCTGTCAGAATGGTTGAGATCAAAAACACTGATGATAGCTTATGCTGGAGAAGATGTGGAATAAGGGCAACACTCCTCCATTGCTGGTGAGAGTGTAACCTTGTGCAGCCTCTTTGTAAATTAGCATGGCAGTTTCTCAAAAACATAGGAATCAATCTACCTCAGGACCTAGCAATACCACTTTTGGGCATACACCCAAAGAATATTCAATCATACCACAAGGACATTTGCCCAACTCTATTCATAACAGAATTATTCATAATAGCCAGAACCTGAAAACAACCTAGATGCCCCTCAACTGAAGAACTGATAAGGAAAATGTGATACATTTATACAATAGAATACTACTCAGCAGTAAAAAAATGGCATCTTGAAATTTGCAAGGAAGCAGACAGAACTAGAAAATATCATCCTAAGTGAGTTAACCCAGGCCCAGAAAGACAAATATAATATGTACTTTCTCATACGTGGATATTAGACATAAAGAAAATAATAACCAGCCTACAGCCCACAACCCCAGAGAATGTAGACAAACAAAGAAAACCCTAAGAGACACATACATGGATAAACTTAGGAAGGCAAAAAAGACAAGATCTCCTGAGTAGATTGGGAGCATGGGGGCAGAGGGAGTGTGGAACGGGAGATGAATGGAAGGAATGGAAGTGCATAAAATGAATAGCTCAATAAAACAATAAAAAATATATTACATCTATAATGTCCAATCCATTAGTATTTGGCAAATTCAGAGAAAATACTCTATTATCTATCTTGGTAAGTCCAAAGTTTTTACCTAATTTGATTTCTATTATAACCAAGAAAGACTTTAACTATAACTATCTAGTCTCTAACTCCTTCAGAGACCTGAGAAGGATACAATATTACCTGAGTAAACAGAAATTGAAGAGTAAGAAACTTTCAAAACCATAAAATCATAGAGGCATCTGGGTGCATGGACACTCACCCCAAGGTTTCTCTGTAATGTTGGGGCATCCATCTTTAGCCTACAGTCCTAGAATATCTGACAGACTTTTATGTAAAGCAGGATTGTCCTACCTTATCTTGGCAAAGTTAGGCAGTCACTTTCTTTTGTGCTCTGTTTATTCAGTTTGGACAGCATATTGTCACTGGTCAAGGCAAGGGAAGTTTCTTTCTAAAATGGGTATCTTTGCCACATATTAAAGCAAATTCCAAATGGAGTTTTTTTATGCCTGCCATCCTCTTTTTGAGCAAATTAGAACAGATGTGTCTCACTGTAATGAAAAGACCTATGTTATTAAAACATTAAAATGTCATATCCTGTAGGTCTCTGGTGTTTGAAAACCATCTATTTAAAGTATGTCTGATTGACCTTGAAAATATACCTAACATGATTATAAGTTTGATTGTTATAGATAACTAACTACTAACGTATATTTCTTTATTATCCTAAAAAGCTTTCAAGGATAGAACTTGAAATTATATTTTTAGAAGAGCTGCATAGGTACAATACATTAAACAATAACTAGAAACATATAATACAGTGTAACAAAAATAACCTTAAATTTGTATCAACATACAAAAATATCTTAAACAAGAGTAGATACACATATAATATTCTAACAAAAATAACCTTAAAATTGTATCAATAAACAAAAATCCATACCAATGTAAAATATTTGAGATTAATAGTTGTTTTTAGTTTAAAGTAGATTCAATAGTCTGCCCTTTTATCCTATCATTTTCATGCAGCCTTTTTTCTTTTCAGAATGAGATCCTTGAATCCAACCTCCCTTGTTTAGTTTCCTCCTTGACCATGACCAATAAAAACTTGTAACTAACTCCCTTAAATGATGAGAAACATCCATAATACACCTATTTACCAAAAACTACCCTCTCAACCTCTTGGTAATTTAGGTGCTGTGTTCTTAAAATTACTTCCTGTTGTCCTTTTTTCCAGACAGGGTTTTTCCATGTAACTAGCTGTCCTGGAACTAGCTCTGTAGACCAGACTGGCCTCAAACTCACAGAGATCTGCCTGCCTCTGCCTCCCGAGTGCTGGGATTAAAGGTGTGTGCCACCACCTCCCAACTGGCTGACAGTGTCTTTAAGGAACCCTGAGAATATTAAGATAATGGTCAATTCCGAGGAGAGCTATCCATAACATTTATTGTGTGGTATTTGTACAAAGGGAAAGCTCAAGGTTTATCTGTAGTCTTATTTGGAATAATCTCTGAGACTGGACCATCTCAACTAGCAGCTTTGTAGTTGTTCTGGAATACAGGCATTCTAAGAGGCTGGATCATTTTGGGCTATTTGTCTTGTCTTTATTCATGTCTAGTCCTTTTGTTCTGAAAACATATAAACTTTTAAAGATAACATAATACTGGTATTAACACAAATATGAAATATGCAGTATATGCAAAAGTCAGCTAAAGAGCTGTTTTATGTTTGATCAGATAAAAGACATCTGTCAACTTTTTTTTGAGACAAGGTTTCTCTGTAGCTTTGGTGCCTGTCCTGGAACTAGCTCTTGTAGACCAGGCTGGCCTTGAACTCCCAGAGATTCGCCTGCCTCTGCCTCCTGAGTGCTGGGATTAAAGCCGTGCACCACCACCACCTCGCGATATCTGTCAACTTTATAAGTCTGTTTTGAGTTTGTAACCAAACTGTTATGAGGACTTTGTAGTCAACAAGATTTATCATGTCTCATTTCATCGCAAAGATAGTCCCATGAGAGAGATCAGCATATACATCACCTGTTGGATAGTCTTTCTTGGCTTTTTCCTTCATATCTATAGCCAAGATCCTCAGGAGGTCTCTCCTAGTCAAACATGATCTCAATTAACTTTGAAGGAACCATAGCTTTTCATTTTCAGTAGAAACAAAGCATAACCTCTACCCCAATGCAACACATTGTTTGAGTTCCATTTTGAAAGCAAGTTATTCCTAAAGTATATAGGCTTGTTTAATTCACTAGTCCCTTCAACAATCCAATGTCTCTCAGCAGCTGTCATTCTTGGTTCATTAGCGTTCAGAAAACTCAGTCAACTAAACAGCATACAGGATCCAGATTCCATGTGTATTTGCCATCTTTATATGGCTTTTAAAAACTGCTATTTTACTCTTTATTTAAAGACTACATTGTTTTTAAACTATTTTTCTACAACTGTCTATCCTCATTTTTTTCCTTCTTCAGCATCTAAGTACATTTTAAAACATACTCTGCCGTTTTAGTTTTTCTCTGTCTGGACCTGGCTATACTAAGCATTTGCAGTGTTCTCTGACAGAGTGAAAACAAATCTTTCTTCCTTCCTTCCTTCCTTCCTTCCTTCCTTCCTTCCTTCCTTCCTTCCTTCCATTGGATGCTTCATGATTTTAAAGATATATCTTTCAAAAACACAACAGTTTCTATTTTCATTACAGTAGAGGTTTTTAGAAATTCATCTATTTATTTTTTTAATATTTATTTATTATGTATACAATATTCTTTCTATGTGTACGCCTGCAGGCCAGAAGAGGGCACCAGACCTCATTACAGATGGTTGTGAGCCACCATGTGGTTGCTGGGAATTGAACTCAGGATCTTTGGAAGAGTAGGCAATGCTCTTAACTGCTGAGCCATCTCTCCAGCCCCCCATCTATTTATTTTATATCCTGGCCGCATCCTCCCCTCATTCTTCCCTCCCTGTCAGTCTCCCAATTCCTACTCCCACCCCCAATCCTCTCCTCCTCTGTCTTTATCCAGGAAAGTACAGGTCTCTTATGAGTATTAATAAAACATGGCAGATCAAATTGCAATAAGACTAAATACCTCTCCATGTATTAAGGCTGGGCAAGATGACCCAGTATGAGAAGTAGAATACCAAAAGCCACTAAAAAAGTTGGAGTCAGCCCCTGTTCCCACTGTTAGGATTTCCACAAGAGGACCAAGTTACACAACTATAACATATGTGCAGGGTGCCTAGGTCAGTCTCATACATGCTCCCTGATTGTTATTTCAGTCTCTGTGAGCCCCTATGAGCCTAGCTTAATTGATTGTGTGAGCTTTCTTGTGGTGTCCCTTTGACTCCTATACTCATTTCTCCTCCTTTTCTGCAGGACTCCCAAACTCTGCTTAATGTTTGGCTGTGGATCTCTGTATCTGCCTCCATCAGTTGCTGGATAATGCCTCTCTGATGACAATTGGGCCAGGCACCAATCTGGTCACAGGAGATGGCCAGTTCAGGCTACTTATTGATTATTTGGTGCAGGAGAATTGTCTGTATTCTGTCGATCATATTATAAATAAACGCTGATTGGCCAGGCAAGAAATATAGGTGGGAAAACCAGACAGGAAGTAGAAATGATGTAATGAGAACAGGAGAATTCTGGGGAGGAGGAAGTTAATTCCTCCCACTCCTGCCCAGACCACCAAAGCAGCAGGATGTGAGCTGCCCCACTGAAAAAAGGTACTGAGCCACCTGGCTAACATAGATCAGAAAAATGGGTTAATCAAGATGTGAGAGTTAGCCAGTGAGAGGCTAGAGCTAATGGGCCAATCAGCGTATAACTTATAGAGATCTATGTGTGATTTTTCTCTAGGGCTAAACAGTTGTGGGGGACCTGGTGGGAGGACAGAAACACAAACAAGCAGGCCTGGCCCCTGCTCATGTTACAGATTGGCGCCCAACGTGAATAACTGCACCCACAAAAAGCCTGAGAAAGCTTGGGAAAGACTAGAGTAAAACATTTTGGTTTTCAGCCGTAGCAGAAAAAAGCTGCTGTTTTAAAACGTCCGCTTTCTGGGCCTTCCTGCCAGGAAAAACTCCTGACTCTTTCAAGCAGGCAGTCCAGACCATGGAGCTATGGACACAATGTTGCAACTTGCTTCCTGGCAAGGACCTTGAAATGCCATAGGAGCTTTTCACTGTTGTTTACACACTATTGCAGCTTGCTTCCTGGCAAGGACCTTAAAACACCATAGAGTTATGACAAAAAACTTCTCCATATTCCTTAGCAAATTAAAAACCCATGTGGTCAAAAAAAAGAGAGATATAAAGTAAAAAAAGATTCAAAGAGTAACAAAACCTCTAAACGGTTTACAGTGTGTTAAAAATATATACAGGCTAAAGATTAAAGTTCTCAAAAAAAAAAGAAAAGAAAAAAAGAAAGAGAGTAGCCTGGGAGGCAGAGACAGATGGATCTCTATGAGTACAAGGATAGTCTGGTTTACAGAGGAAATTCCAGGACAAAGATACACAGAGAATCTGTCTCAAAAAGCCAAAAGTTAAAAGTAAAAATAAAAGAAATAGAGGTTAAAATAAAGCCACGTAAAGATGGAAAATACACAGAGAATCTTGATACTGTATGTTATTATGCTCTCTTTGAATTGTTTGAATGCGGAGGAAGGAGAAAGAGCTGCTAAAAGATACTTGCTTATAAATGCTGCAGAATTAATCCAAGATAGGTATTTTGAAATTGCCTTGGCTTTGAAGTCAAAAGGTATGTTACTTAGGAGCATGGAAGATCTTTTTGTCTTCTGATATATTCTTTAATTTCTTTCTTCAAAGACTTGAAGTTCTTGTCACACATGTTCTTTACTTGTTTGGTTAGAGTTACGCCAAGAGATTTTATTTTATTTGAGGCTATTGTTAAGGGTGTTGGGTCTCTGATTTCTTTCTCATCCCATTTATCATTTGGATATAGGAGGACTACTGATTATTTTGAGTTAATGTTGTATCCAACTGATGTGTATCCCCTCTGATCCCCTTTGTATGCTGTGAATACCATTGGTTAATAAAGAATCTGCATAGGCTTATTGTAGCACACAATAGGGCAAGACAGAAATTCCAAGAAGGTAGAGGAGGAGAGAGTAGGTGGAGTCAGAGAGAAGCCATGTAACTACCATAGGAGAAAGATGACAGACAGATGGAACCTTACTGGTTGGCCACACCCATGTGGTGATACACAGATTAATAGAAGCGGGTTAACTTAATATATAAGAGCTGGTCAATAAGAAGCATGAGCTAATATGCCAAACAGTGTCATAATAATACAGTTTCTGTGTGATTATTTCAGGTCTGGGTGGCTGCGAAACGAACGAGCAGCCTCTGCCAACAGAATGACACCACCATCTGGGAAAATAGATCCACATAAGACCTAAAAAAGCTTAAGAAAAAAGAGGGACCCCAAACCTGCCTTGTCTGCAAGGTCCTTAGCTGTGGAACAGTTTCCTGCCATTTCACTAAGGCTACCAACCCAGAGCAGTGAGTCCCTGACCAGAGGGCAGGCCTCAAGGTCCCCGCCAGGGAAAGCGGGCCCTTGCTGCTGGGGCTGCAGTCTCTGCTGTGATCTGCTGGACCTGCTCTGCCTGCGCCCTACTTCCCTTAGTCCCTGGCTCATTGGGGCATCCAGGAGTTCCTGTGTAGGTGCCGAGAAGTTTCATCGGGACGGGTGAGTGTGTGCTATCCTGGGGCGGACTGTCCAGGTAGAGAGCACAAACACCCCTCCCCCAGCTCCTGCTGCAGGGCTTGCTCTCCTACACACCCGCCCCCACCCCCACCCCCAAACCTGCCTTGTCTGCAAGGTCCTTAGCTGTGGAACAGTTTCCTGCCATTTCACTAAGGCTACCAACCCAGAGCAGTGAGTCCCTGACTAGAGGGCAGGCCTCAAGGTCCCCGCCAGGGAAAGCGGGCCCCTGCTGCTGGGGCTGCAGTCTCTGCTGTGATCTGCTGGACCTGCTCTGCCTGCGCCCTACTTCCATTAGTCCCTGGCTCATTGGGGCATCCAGGAGTTCCTGTGTAGGTGCCAAGAAGTTTCATCGGGATGGGTGAGTGTGTACTATCCTGGGGCGGACGGTCCCGGTAGAGAACACAAACGCCCCTACACTAAGGCTACCCAACCAGAGCAGCGGGCAGGCCTCAGCAACCCCCGAAAGGGAGCGCAGGCACCTCCAGCTTGTACTGCAGTGTCGCCTGTGTTCTACTGGACCCCGCCCGACCCCTTGCATTCGGCCTTCTTTACGCGGGTCATTGGAATACCACGCATCCATGTTTTGGTGTTGAGGAGTTCACCTGGAAGGGAACGGTTCCTGCCCCTACACTGAGGAGATACACCTAGAGAGTTAGTCACAGCAAAGACTGGTCCAAGACATCAGGCCTCTCCTGGCTCCATTTGAAGGAAAAGATGGGCAGGCGCCAATGCAAGAATTCCCCCAACAACTTGAAAGGCAACGTGACATCACCAGGATCCAGGAATCCCGAAATGAGAAGTCTAAACCCTAATACAGAAGAATTAGAAGAATTCGACTCAAAAGTGAATTTTATGAAAATAATAGAGGACCTTAAACAGGAGGTGAAAAACTGCCACAACCAATTAGAGATTACAAACAAAAAGGTAGAGGAAATGAATAAATATCTCAAAGATACCCAAGAAAACCAAGAGAAACAAGAAAAAGTAATCAAACAGGTAAGGGAAACGGTTCAAGACTTGAAGAACGAAGTGGAAGTAATAAAGAAAACACAATCCGAGGGAAGGATGGAGATGGAAAATTTGAATAAACGAACAGGAACTACAGAGACAAGTACCACCAACAGATTACAAGAGATAGAAGAAAGAATCTCAGACACTGAAGATACCATAGAGAAAATAAACACTCTCATCAAAGAAAACAGCATAACCAACAAATTCTCATCACAAAACATTCAGGAAATATGGGACACAATAAAAAGACCAAACCTAAGAATAATAGGGATAGAAGAAGGAGAAGAAGTACAGCTCAATGGTCCAGAAAATATATTTAATAAAATTATAGAAGAAAACTTTCCCAACCTTAAGAAAGATATTCCTTTGAAGGTCCAAGAAGCATACAGAACACCAAATCGACTGGATCAAAAAAAAAACATCTCCTCGTCATATAATAATCAAAACACAAAACATACAGAATAAAGAAAGAATATTAAGAGCTGCAAAGGAAAAAGGTCAAGTTACCTATAAAGGTAAACCTATCAGACTTACACCTGATTTCTCTATGGAAACCATGAAAGCCAGAAGGTCCTGGATAGATATACTGCAGAAACTACGAGACCATGGATGCAAGCCCAGACTACTATACCCAGCCAAGCTTTCGTTCACTATAAATGGAGAAAACAAAGTTTTCCAGGATAAAAACAAATTTAAACAATACGTAGCCACAAATCCAGCCCTTCAGAAAGTAATTGAAGGAAAATCACAAGCCAAGGAGTCCAACAATGCCCACAATAACTCAGACATCTAAACCTTCACCAGCACAACTTGAAGAAGGGAAACACACAAACTCTACTACCAAAGGAAAGAAAGAAAGAAAGGAAAAATGACCGGAGTTAACAACCACTGGTCATTAATATCACTTAATATCAATGGACTCAACTCACCTATAAAGAGGCACAGGCTAAGAGATTGGATACGAAAACAGGATCCAACATTCTGCTGCTTACAAGAAACACACCTCAACCACAAAGACAGACATCTACTCAGAGTAAAGGGCTGGGAAAAGGTTTATCAAGCAAACGGACCTAAGAAACAAGCAGGTGTGGCCATACTAATTTCTAAGAAAGTTGACTTCAAACTAAAATCAATCAAAAGAGATGGAGATGGACATTTTTTACTCATAACAGGAACAATTCACCAGGATGAAATCTCAATCCTGAATATATATGCCCCTAATATAAAAGCACCCACTTATGTAAAAGAAACGTTACTAAAACTCAAGGCAGTCATCAAACCACACACACTAATAGTAGGAGATTTCAACACTCCTCTCTCACCAATGGACAGGTCAATCAAACAGAAACCTAACAGAGAAATAAGAGGATTAAGGGAGGTAATGAATCAAATGGACTTAACAGACATCTATAGAACATTCCACCCAAATAGGAAAGAATATACCTTCTTCTCTGCAGCTCATGGAACCTTCTCAAAAATAGACCACATACTCGGTAACAAAGCAAACTTACACAGTTACAAAAAAATATCGGTAACCACCTGTGTCTTATCAGATCACCATGGATTAAAGTTAGAATTCAACAACAATGCTATCCCCAGAAAGCCTATGAACTCATGGAAACTGGACAGTCAACTACTGAACCTCACCTGGATCAAAGAAGAAATAAAGAAAGAAATTAAAGTCTTTCTTGAATTCAATGAAAACGAAGACTCAACATACTCAAACCTATGGGACACTATGAAAGCAGTGCTAAGAGGAAAATTCATAGCATTAAGTGCCCACTTAAAGAAAACGGAGAAAGCACACATTGGAGACTTAATAGCCCACCTGAAAGCTTTAGAAAAAAAAGAAGCAGACTCACCTAGGAGAAGTAGAAGACTGGAAATAATCAAATTGAGGGCTGAAATCAACAAAATAGAAACACAGAAAACAATCCAAAGAATCAATGAAACAAAAAGCTGGTTCATGGAGAAAATCAATAAGATTGATAAACCCCTATCCAAACTAATCAAACGGCGGAGAGAGAATACGCAAATTAACAAAATCAGAAACGAAAAGGGAGACATAACCACAGACTCAGAGGAAATTCAGAGAATCATAAGATCTTACTACAAAAATCTGTATGCCACAAAATTGGAAAATGTTATAGAAATGGACACTTTTTTAGATAAGTACCATATACCAAAGTTAAACCAGGACCAGGTGAACAATCTAAATAGACCTGTTAGTCGCGAAGAATTAGAAGTTGTTATAAAAAACCTCCCCACCAAAAAAAGTCCAGGTCCAGATGGCTTCAATGCAGAATTCTACCAGAACTTCCAAGAAGACCTAATACCTATACTCCTTAATGTATTTCACAATAATGAAACAGAGAAGTCATTGCCAAATTCCTTTTATGAAGCTGAAGTTACTCTGATACCGAAACCACACAAAGACACAACCAAGAAAGAGAACTACAGGCCAATCTCACTCATGAACATCGACGCAAAAATACTCAATAAAATACTGGCAAACCGAATCCAAGAACACATCAGAAAAATTATCCATTATGATCAAGTAGGCTTCATCCCAGAGATGCAGGGCTGGTTCAACATACGAAAATCTATCAATGTAATCCATCATATAAATAAACTGAAAGAAAAAAACCATATGATCATTTCATTAGATGCTGAAAAAGCATTTGACAAAATTCAACATCCCTTTATGATAAAGGTCTTAGAGAGATTAGGAATACAAGGGTCGTTCCTAACTATAATAAAAGCTATTTATAGCAAGCCGTCAGCTAACATCAAATTAAATGGAGAGAAACTCAAAGCTATTCCACTAAAATCAGGAACACGACAAGGTTGTCCACTCTCTCCATACCTCTTTAATATAGTGCTTGAAATTCTAGCAATAGCAATAAGACAACATAAGGGGATCAAAGGGATTCAAATCGGAAAGGAAGAAGTTAAACTTTCATTATTTGCAGACGATATGATAGTGTACATAAGCGACCCCAAAAACTCCAGCAAAGAACTCCTTCAGCTGATAAACACATTTAGTAACGTTGCAGGATACAAGATCAACTCCAAAAAATCAGTTGCCCTCCTATACACAAAGGATAAGGAAGCAGAGATGGAAATCAGAGAAGCATCACCCTTCACGATAGCCACAAATAGCATAAAATATCTTGGGGTAACCCTAACCAAGGAAGTAAAGGATCTATTTGACAAGAACTTTAAGTCAATGAAGAAAGAAATTGAGGAGGATACCAGAAAATGGAAGGATCTCCCTTGCTCTTGGATAGGGAGGATCAACATAGTAAAAATGGCAATTCTACCAAGGGCAATTTATAGATTCAATGCAATCCCCATTAAAATCCCATCAAAATTCTTCACAGATCTTGAGAGGACAATAATCAACTTTATATGGAGAAACAAAACACCCAGGATAGCCAAAACAATCTTATATAATAAAGGATCGTCTGGAGGCATTACCATCCCTGACCTCAAACTCTATTACAGAGCCTCAGTATTGAAAACAGTTTGGTATTGGCATAAAAACAGAGAAGTCGACCAATGGAACCGAGTAGAAGACCCTGATTTTAACCCACAAACTTATGAACACCTAATTTTTGATAAAGGAGCTAAAAGTATTCAATGGAAAAAAGAGAGCATCTTCAACAAATGGTGCTGGCAGAACTGGTTGTCAACCTGTAGAAGAATGAAAATAGATCCATATCTATCACCATGCACAAAACTCAAGTCCAAATGGATTAAAGACCTCAATATTAGTCTGAACACACTGAACCTGATAGAAGAAAAAGTTGGAAGTACTCTACAACATATGGGTACAGGAGATCACTTCCTACGTTTATCCCCAGCAGCACAGACATTAAGGGCAACATTGAATAAATGGGACCTCCTGAAACTGAGTAGCTTCTGTAAAACAAAGGACACTGTCACTAAGACAAAAAGGCAACCCACTGACTGGGAGAAGATCTTCACCAACCCTGCAACAGACAAAGGTCTGATCACCAAAATATATAAAGAACTCAAGAAACTAAACTTTAAAATGCTAATGAACCCAATAAAAAAATGGGGCACTGATCTGAACAGAGAATTCTCAACAGAAGAAATTCAAATGGCCAAAAGACACCTAAGGTCATGCTCAACCTCCTTAGCGATAAGGGAAATGCAAATTAAAACAACTTTGAGATACCATCTTACACCTGTCAGAATGGCTAAAATCAAGAACACCAATGATAGCCTTTGCTGGAGAGGTTGTGGAGAAAGAGGCACACTCATTCATTGCTGGTGGGAACGCAAACTTGTGCAACCACTTTGGAAATCAGTGTGGCGATTTCTCAGGAAATTTGGGATCAACCTACCCCAAGATCCAGTAATACCACTATTGGGAATATACCCAAGAGATGCCACATCAAATGACAAAAGTATCTGTTCAACTATGTTCATAGCAGCATTGTTTGTAATAGCCAAAACCTGGAAACAACCTAGATGCCCTTCAATGGAGGAATGGATGAAGAAAGTGTGGAATATATACATATTAGAGTACTACTCAGCAGTAAAAAACAATGACTTCTCGAATTTTGCGTGCAAATGGATGGAAATAGAAAACACTATCCTGAGTGAGGTATCCCAGACTCAAAAAGAGGAACATGGGATGTACTCACTCATAATCGGTTTCTAGCCATAAAATAAAAGACATTAAGCATATAATGTGTGATCCTATAGAAGCTAAATAAGAAAGTGAACCCAAAGAAAATCATATAGTCATCCGCATGGAGAGGGGGAAGTAGACAAGATTCCAGGGCAAAAACTGGGAACTTGCAGGTGAGGTGGCATGGGGCAAAGGGGAAATGGGATGAGAAATATGAGAAGGGGAGGATGGGAGGAGCTCGGAGGATTGGGATGGTTGGGATATAGGAAGGATGGATACGGGAGCAGCGAAGTATATATCCTATCTAAGGGAGCCATCTTAGGGTTGGCAAGAGACTTGACTCTTGAGGGGTTCGCAGGTGTCCAGGAATATGTCCCCAGCTGGTACCTTGGGCAACTAAGGAGAGGGAACCTGAAATGACCCTATCCTATACTGATGAATATCTTGCATATCACCTTAGAACCTTCATGTGGCGATGGATCGAGGTAGAGTCTCAATTTGGAGCAACGGTCTGAGCTCTTAAGGTCCAAATGAGGAGCAGAAGGAGGGAGAACATGAGCAAAAAATCAGGACCACGAGGGATGCACCCACCCACTGTGACAGTGGAACTGATTTATTGGGAGCCCACCAAGGCCAGCTGGTCTGGGACTGAATAAGCATGGGTTGATTCCGGACTCTCTGAGCATGGCGGTCAATGAAGACTGATGAGAAGCCAAGGACAATGACACTAGGTTTCGATCCTAATACACGAACTGGCTTTGGGGGAGCTTAGCCTGTTTGGACGCTCACCTTTCTGGACGTAGATAGAAAGACCTTGGTCTTCCCGCAGGGCAGGGAATTTGGACTGCTCTTCAGTATCGAGAGGGAGGGGGAATGGAGTGGGGGGAGGAGAAGAGGAGTGGGGATAGGGGGAGGGAAGTGGGGGGAGGGCAATATTTGGGAGGAGGGGAGGGAAATGGGAAATGGGGAGCAGGTGGAAATTTTAATTAAAAAAGAATAAAAATAAATAAATAAGTAAAAAAAAAAAAAAAGAAAAAAGAGGGATTCTAGACCCAAAGAAATGGGGGTCAGTTGGAGCTTGTTGGTAGCCACATATTTTTAGATAGTCTCTGTTTGCTGGTGGCAGTCAGAGGTGCAGCTCCATTAAGAGGTTGCCTAATTCAGCTTTAGCAACACAAACATTGCATGGCTTCTTTAAGATCCTGCTTCCTGGTTTATGCTGACAGAACAAACTGTCTTTTTAGGGAAGTCCTGTACTTAAATGGGGTCTGTGAGCAATGTGTTACAAATTGCTTAATGGCAACATAGACCTGCTTCATCCCTGGAGCTGAGGCAATGTTCATGGTGCAGAGAAGCAGTGAACATGCCTCTGCCATGTTGGACTTGTTGAAGCAAACATCCAGGGGGGGCCAAGGTTGGTCCTACCCATGCCTGCTTAGAATTTAAAAAGAAAAAAAAGCACATCTGGTCAAAAAATAATTACAGGCACACATGCAATAAAGACAAATTCAGATGGAAAAGATCCCTAAATGCATCATGGTGTTAGCTAAATATACATAGGCTTGGAAGAGAGAAATAGTTATAAAAGAAAGTAAATGCATTTTTCAAAAAAAAATAAAACAAAGTTTTTAAAGAGACAGAGTACAGACAGTCATAGATCAAAGGAGTAAAGTAAAATAAGTTATGTAAGGATGGAATAGACACAGAGAGTCTGGAATATATATATATATATATATATATATATATATATATATATATATATATTACTCCATTTTCTTTAAATGTTTTGACTGTGAATGAGCTATGTACAGAGAGACATTTCATTTTATGGGTTGCTGAGCTAAACCAATATATATACTTTAAAGATATCTTGACTTCAAAATTCGGGTCTCAGGATATGTTGCTTTGGAAAAGAAGTTATTCTTTTGTTTCCACAGAGGATGAGAACCTGTGAATTACTTCCAGACTAATGTGGTTCAATGGAACAAGACCCCCTGAAAGATCTTCATAAATCCCTAAAATTAATTTGCCCAACAATGATGGAGGAAGGTCATTGGTTAAATAATAAAGAAACTGCCTAGGCCCATTTATAGGCCAGCCCTTAGGTGGGTGGAGTAAACAGACAGAATGCTGGGAGAAAGAAGCCGAGTGAGGGAGTCGCCATGATTCTCCCACTCCAGACAGACACAGGTTAAGATCTTTCCTGGTAAGCCAGCTCGTGGTGCTACACAGAATATTAGAAATGGCTTAGATCAATATGTAAGAGCTAGCCAATAAGAGGCTGGAACTAATGGGCCAAGCAGTGTTTAAAAGAATACAGTTTCCGTGTAATTATTTCGGGGCATAAGCTAGCCATGCGGGCGGCCGGGTGCCGGGGACGCAGCCCCACCGCACATATTACAACACAACAAAAAGCAGAAAGCGTTTTGGAGAAAACTACACCCAAATGCCCTAAATGATTGTTTATAATGTTTGTTTACATTTAGAAGAGGATATTCTATAGAGATAAATACTTGGCATTTGTGTGAATCTTGGCCTATTGATACAAATTTAAGATCAATTTTGTTATGTGTATATTTCTGCTCTTGATTAAGGTTTTGTATTTGTGTAGCTCATTTAAAAATGTAATGTATAATTAAGAAATACAGGTTAACAGTCATCTATAATAGTCAAGCTTGTAGTTATGTTATGTTTTCTAGATATACAGAGATGTATTTCAGATGGATAGCTATTCTTCAAACCTTTCAAGGACATACAGAATATGGCATTTAAAATGTTTTAAGAACTCAGACTTTTCTCAACAGTGAGACATGTCTGCTCCTGGCAGCACCAATTACTTCAGAGAAGTTGATGGGCATTTAAGAAACTTGTTATAAAGTTTGCCTTCAATGTGACAAGGCTAGCAACTTTGGTAAGAAACTGTTCTTGCCTGGACTGCTTGATAGTATGCTACATAAACTGCACATGTAGGACCCACAGAAAAATGACTGCCAAAGTTGCTTAAAGAAGGTTAGACAGTCCTTCAGGATTTCTGCTTCATGAAAGAGACTACCAGACATTTTGCAAGACACAAAAGAAAGCAATTGATGAACTTAGCCAATAAAAGGCATAAGAAATGTTTAAATTTCTTACTTCATGGAAAAGTCTGCCAGATACTATGGACCTATAGGCTGAAGATGGATGCAGCAATGTTACAGAAGAACTTTGGGTGACTATACAGATAATGAGATGTCTCTATCAATTCTAGAGTTTTGGAAGTTGCTTACAATGCACTTCCTGTTAACTTACATAATATTATATCCTTCTGGGGTCTTTGATGGACTTGAAGAAAGATAATTATAATTATTTTTGTTGTTTGTTTGTATTTGTTTGTTTATTTGTTTTTTATTTTTGTTTTTATTTTATTCTTTTTTAATTAAAATTTCCGCCTCCTCCCCGTTTCCCATTTCCCTCCCCCTCCTCCCACACATTGCCCCCTCCCCCCACTCCCCTCCCTATCTCCCCACTCCTCCCCCCCTTCCCCCACTCCATTCCCCCTCCCTCTTGATACTGAAGAGCAGTCCAAATTCCCTGCCCTGTGGGAAGTCCAAGGTCCTCCCACTTCTATCTAGGTCCAGGAAGGTGAGCATCCAAACAGGCTAGGCTCCCACAAAGCCAGTTCATGTATTAGGATCGAAACCTAGTGCCATTGTCCTTGGCTTCTCATCAGCCTTCACTGTCTGCCATGCTCAGAGAGTCCGGTTTCATCCCATGCTTATTCAGTCCCAGTCCAGCTGGCCTTGGTGGGCTCCCAATAGATCAGTTCCACTGTCACAGTGGGTGGGTGCACCCCTCGTGGTCCTGACTTCCTTGGTAATGTTCTCCCTCCTTCTGCTCCTCATTTGGACCTTAAGAGCTCAGTCCGTTGCTCCAAATTGGGTCTCTGTCTCTATCTTGATCCATCACCAGATGAAGGTTCTAAGGTGATATGCAAGATATTCATCAGTATAGGATAGGGTCATTTCAGGTTCCCTCTCCTCAGTTGCCCAAGGTACTAGCTGGGGACATCTCCCTGGACACCTGTGAGCCCCTCAAGAGTCAAGTCTCTTGCCAACCCTAAGATGGCTCCCTTAATTAGGATATATATTTCTCTGCTCCCGTATCCACCCTTCCTTTATCCCAACCATCCCATTCCCCCAAACTCCCCCCATCCTCCCCTTCTCACGTTTCTCACCCCATTTCCCCTTAGCCCCATGCCACCTCACCCGCAAGTTCCCAGTTTTTGCCCGGCAATCTTGTCTACTTCCCCTATCCAGGCGGATGACTATATGTTTTTCTTTGGGTTCACCTTCTTATTTAGCTTCTCTAGGATCACAAATTATATGTTCAATGTCCTTTATTTATGGCTAGAAACCAATTATGAGTGAGTACATCCCATGTTCTTCTTTTTGGGTCTGGGATACCTCACTCAGGATAGTGTTTTCTATTTCCATCCATTAGCATGCAAAATAAACAATGTCATTGTTTTTTACCGCTGAGTAGTACTCTAACATGTATATATTCCACAGTTTCTTCATTCATTCTTCCATTGAAGGGCATCTAGGTTGTTTCCAGGTTTTGGCTATTACAAACAATGCTGCTATGAACATAGTTGAACAAATACTTTTGTCATATGATAGGGCATCTCTTGGGTATATTCCCAAGAGTGGTATTACTGGATCTTGGGGTAGGTTGATCCCAAATTTCCTGAGAAATTGCCACACTGATTTCCAAAGTGGTTGCACAAGTTTGCATTCCCTCCAGCAATGGATGAGTGTACCCCTTTCTCCACAACCTCTCCAGCAAAGGCTATCATTGGTGTTTTTGATTTTAGCCATTCTGACAGGTGTAAGATGGTATCTCAAAGTTGTTTTAATTTGCATTTCCCTTATCGCTAAGGAGGTTGAGCATGACCTTAAGTGTCTTTTGGCCATTTGAATTTCTTCTGTTGAGAATTCTCTGTTCAGTTCAGTGCCCCATTTTTTTAATTGGGTTAATTAGCCTTTTACAGTCTAATTTCTTGAGTTCTTTATATATTTTGGAGATCAGACCTTCGTCTGTTGCAGGATTGGTGAAGATCTTCTCCCAGTCAGTGGGTTGCCTTTTTGTCTTAGTGACAGTGTCCTTTGCTTTACAGAAGCTTCTCAGTTTCAGGAGGTCCCATTTGTTCAATGTTGTCCTTAATGTCTGTGCTGTTGGGGATATACGTAGGAAGTGGTCTCCTGTGCCCATGTGTTGTAGAGTACTTCCCACTTTTTCTTCTATCAGGTTTAGTGTGTTCAGACTGATATTGAGGTCTTTAATCCATTTGGACTTGAGTTTTGTGCAAGGCGATAGATATGGATCTATTTTCATTCTTCTACAGGTGGACAACCAGTTCTGCGAGCACTATTTGTTGAAGATGCTTTCTTTCTTCCATTGAATACTTTTAGCTCCTTTATCAAAAATCAGGTGTTCATAGGTTTATGGGTTAAAATCAGGGTCTTCTACTCGATTCCATTGATAGACTTCTCTGTTTTTATGCCAATACCAAGCTGTATTCAATACTGAAGCTCTGTAATAGAGTTTGAAGTCAGGGATGGTAATGCCTCCAGAAGTTCCTTTATTGTATAAAATTGTTTTGGCTATCCTGGGTTTTTTATTTTTCCATATAAAGTTGATTAATGTCCTCTCAAGATCTGTGAAGAATTTTGATGGGATTTTAATGGGGATTGCATTGAATCTATAAATTGCCCTTGGTAGAATTGCCATTTTTACTATGTTGATCCTCCCAATCTAAGAGCAAGGGAGATCCTTCCATTTTCTGGTATCCTCCTCAATTTCTTTCTTCAAAGACTTAAAGTTCTTGTCAAATAGATCCTTCACTTCCTTGGTTAGAGTTACCCCAAGTTATTTTATGCTATTTGTGGCTATCGTGAAGGGTGATGCTTCTCTGATTTCCCTCTCTGCTTCCTTATCCTTTGTGTATAGGAGGGCAACTGATTTTTTGGAATTGATCTTGTATCCTGGCATGCTACTAAAGGTGTTTATCAGCTGTAGGAGTTCTTTGCTGGAGTTTTTGGGGTCGCTTATGTACACTATCATATCATCTGCAAATAATGAAAGTTTAACTTCTTCCTTTCCAATTTGAATCCTTTTGATCCTCTTATGTTGTCTTATTGCTATCGCTAGAACTTCAAGCACTATATTGAAGAGGTATGGAGAGAGTGTACAGCCTTGTCGTGTTCCTGATTTTAGTGGGATGGCTTTGAGTTTCTCTCCATTTAATTTGATTTTAGCTGTCGGCTTATTATAAATAGCTTTTATGTATTATTTTTCACTTTTATTCATATTTTATTTTTTTATTCATTAATTAATTAATTTAATTATTAAAGTTTTCTGCCTCTTCCCCGCCACCACCTCCCATTTCCCCCTCCCCCAATCAAGTCTTCCTCCCTCCTCAGCCCAAAGAGCAAGCAGCTTTCCCTGCCCTGTGGGAGGTCCAAGGACCACCCACCTCCATCCAGGTCTATTAAGGTGAGCATCCAAACTACCTAGGCTCCCACAAAGCCATTACATGCAATAGGATCAAGAACCCATTGCCATTGTTATTCAGTTCTCAGTTGTCCTCATTGTTCGTTATGTTCAGCGAGACCGGTTTTGTCCCATGCTTTTTCAGACCCCGGCCAGCTGGACTTGGTGAGTTCCCGATAGAACATCCCCATTGCCTCAGTGTGTGGGTGCACCCCTCGCGGTCCTGAGTTCCTTGCTCGTGCTCTCTCTCCTTCTGCTCCTCCTTTGGATCGTGAGACTTCAGTCCAGTGCTCCAATGTTGGTCTCTGTCTCTGTCTTCTTTCATCGCCTGATGAAGGTTAATATTCAGGAGGATGCTTATATGTTTTTCTTTGGGTTCACCTTCTTATTTAGCTTCTCTAGAATCACGAATTATAGTCTCAATGTCCTTTATTTATGGCTAGAAACCAAATATGAGTGAGTACATCCCATGTTCCTCTTTTTGGGTCTGGCTTACCTCACTCAGGATAGTGTTTACAATTTCCGTCCATTTGTATGCAAAATTCAAGAAGTCATTGTTTTTTACTGCTGAGTAGTACTCTAATATGTATATATTCCATACTTTCTTCATCCATTCTTCCATTGAAGGGCATCTAGGTTGTTTCCAGGTTCTGGCTATTACAAACAATGCTGCTATGAACATAGTTGAGCATATACTTTTGTTGTATGTTAGGGCATATCTTGGGTATATTCCCAATAGTGGTATTGCTGGGTTGAGAGGTAGGTTGAACCCGACTTTCCTGAGAAACCGCCACACTGCTTTCCAAAGTGGTTGCACAAGTTTGCATTCCCACCAGCAATGGATGAGTGTGCCCCTTTCTCCACAACCTCTCCAGCAGAGGCTATCATTGGTGTTTTTGATTTTAGCCATTCTGACCGGTGTAAGATGGTATCTTAATATTGTCTTGATTTGCATTTCCCTGATTGCTAAGGAAGTTGAGCACGATCTTAAGTGTCTTTTGGCCATTTGAACTTCTTCTGTTGAAAAGTCTCTGTTCAGCTCAGTGGCCCATTTTATAATTGGATTGATTAACCTTTTACGGTCTAATTTCTTGAGTTCTTTATATATTTTGGAGATCAGACCTTTGTCAGTTGCGGTGTTTGTGAAGATCTTCTCCCAGTCAGTGGGTTGCCTTTCTGTCTTAGTGACAGTGTCCTTTGCTTTACAGAAGCTTCTCAGTCTCAGGAGGTCCCATTTATTCAATGATGTCCTTAGTGTTTGTTCTGCTGGGGATAAACATAGGAAGTGGTCTCCTGTGCCCATGTGTTGTAGAGTACTTCCCACTTTCTCTTCTATCAGGTTCAGTGTGTTTGGACTGATATTGAGGTCTTTAATCCATTTGGACTTGAGTTTTGTGCATGGTGATAGATATGGATCTATTTTCATTCTTCTACAGATTGACATCCAGTTTTGCCAGCACAATTTGTTGAAGATGCTCTTTTTTCCATTGTATACTTTTAGCTCCTTTATCAAAAATCAAGTGTTCATAGGTTTGTGGGCTAAAGACAGGGTCTTCTATTCGATTCCATTGGTCGACTTCTCTGTTCTTATGCCAGTACCAAGCTGTTTTCAGTACTGTAGCTCTGTAATAGAGTTTGAAGTCAGGGATGGTAATGCCTCCAGACGATCCTTTATTGTATAAGATTGTTTTGGCTATCCTGGGTTTTTTGTTTCTCCATATAAAGTTGATTATTGTCTTCTCCAGATCTGTGAAGAAGTTTGATGGGATTTTGATGGGGATTGCATTGAATCTATAGATTGCTTTTGGTAGAATTGCCATTTTTACTATGTTGATCCTCCCAATCCAAGAGCAAGGGAGATCCTTCCATTTTCTGGTGTCCTCTTCAATTTCTTTCTTCAAAGACTTAAAGTTCTTGCCAAATAGATCTTTCACTTCATGGGTCAGAGTTACCCCAAGATATTTTATGCTATTTGTGGCTATCGTGAAAGGTGATGCTTCTCTGATTTCCCTCTCTGCTTCCTTATCCTTAGTGTATAGGAAGGCAACTGATTTTTTGGAGTTGATTTTGTAACCTGCCACATTACCAAAGGTGTTTATCAGCTGTAGGAGTTCTTTGGTAGAGTTTTGGGGGTCGCTTATGTATACTATCATATCATCTGCAAATAATGAAAGCTTAACGTCTTCCTTTCCAATATGGATCCCCTTGATCCCCTTATGTTGTCTTATTGCTATTGCTAGAACTTCAAGCACTATATTGAAGAGGTATGGAGAGAGTGGACATCCTTGTCGTGTTCCTGATTTTAGTGGGATGGCTTTGAGTTTTTCTCCATTTAATTTAATGTTAGCTGTCGGCTTGCTGTAAATAGCTTTTATTATATTTAGGTATGACCCTTGTATCCCTAATCTCTCCAAGACCTTTATCATAAAGGGGTGTTGAATTTTGTCGAATGCTTTTTCAGCATCTAATGAAATGATCATATGGTTTTTTTCTTTCAATTTATTTATATGGTTGATTACATTGATAGATTTGCGTATGTTGAAACAGCCCTGCATCTCTGGAATGAAGCCTACTTGATCATAATGGATAAACTTTTCTAATGTGTTCTTGGATTCGGTTTGCCAGTATTTTATTGAGAATTTTTGCGTCGATGTTCATGAGTGAGATAGGCCTGTAATTCTCTTTCTTGGTTGGGTCTTTGTGTGGTTTTGGTAACAGGGTAACTGTAGCTTCATAAAAGGAATTTGGCAATGACTCTTCTGTTTCTATATTGTGAAATGCATTAAGGAGTATAGGTATTAGCTCTTCTTGGAAGTTATGGTAGAATTCTGCATTGAAACCATCTGGTCCTGGGCTTTTTTTGGAAGGGAGATTTTTGATAACTGTTTCTAATTCTTCGCGACTAACAGGTCTATTTAGATCATTCACCTGGTCTTGGTTTAGGTTTGGTATATGGTACTTATCTAAAAAAGTGTCCATTTCTTTTGCATTTTCCAGTTTTGTGGCATACAAGCTTTTGTAGTAAGATCTAATGATTCTCTGAATTTCCTCTGTGTCTGTGGTTATGTCCCCCTTTTCATTTCTGATCTTATTTATTTGCATGTTCTCTCTCTGTCATTTAATTAGTTTGGATAGGGGTTTGTCAATCTTGTTGATTTTCTCCAAGAACCAACTTTTTGTTTCATTGATTCTTTGGACTGTTTTCTGTGTTTCTATTTTGTTGATTTCTGCCCTCAGTTTGATTATTTCCAGTCTTCTACTCCTCCTGGGCGCGTCTGCTTCTTTTTTTCTAGAGCTTTCAGGTGTGCTGTTAAGTCCCCAATGTATGCTTTCTCCGTTTTCTTTAAGTGGGCACTTAGTGCTATGAACTTTCCTCTTAGCACTGCTTTCATCGTGTCCCATAGGTTTGAGTATGTTGTCTCTTTGTTTTCATTAAATTCAAGGAAGACTTTAATTTCTTTCTTAATTTCTTCCTTGACCCAGGTGTGGTTCAGTAGTTGACTGTTCAGTTTCCATGAGTTTGTCAGCTTTCTGGGGGTAGCATTGTTGGTGCCTTCTAACTTTAATCCGTGGTGATCTGATAAGACACAGGTGGACACTGATTTTTTTTGTATCTGTGGAAGTTTCCTTTGTTTCCAAGTATGTGGTCAATTTTCGAGAAGTTCCATGAGCTGCAGAGAAGAAGGTGTATTCTTTCCTATTTGGGTGGAGTGTTCTATAGATGTCTGTTAAGTCCATTTGATTCATTACCTCCAACAATTCTCTTAATTCTCTATTAGTTTTCTGTCTGATTGACCTGTCCATTGGTGAGAGAGGTGTGTTGAAGTCTCCTACTACTAGTGTGTGTGATTTGATGTCTGCCTTGAGTTTTAGCAATATTTCTTTTACATAAGTGGATGCTTTTATATTAGGGGCATAGATATTCAGGATTGAGACTTCATCCTGCTGAATTGTTCCTGTTATGAGTATAAAGTGTCCCTCTCCATCTCTTCTGATTGATTTTAGTTTGAAGTCAGTTTTGTTAGGAATTAGTATGGCCACACCTGCTTTTTTCTTAGGACCATTTGCTTGAAAAACCTTTTCCCAACCCTTTACTCTGAGTAGATGCCTGTCTTTGTGGTTGAGATGAGTTCTTGCAAATGGCAGACTGTTGGATCCTGTTTTCGTATCCAATCTCTTAGCCTGTGCCTTTTTATTGGTGAATTGAGACCATTAATATTAAGTGATATTAATGACCAGTGGTTGTTAACTCCGGTTATTCTTATTGCTTTTGGTAGAAGAGTTTGTGTGTCTCCCTTCTTTGAGTTTTGCTGTTGAAGGGTCGCTAGATGCCTGGGTTATTGTAGGCAGTGTTGGCAATGTTGGATTCCTTGGGTTGTGATTTTCCTTCTATTACTTTCTGTAGGGCTGGATTTGTGGCAACGTATTGTTTAAATTTTTTCTTATCCTGGAATGTCTTGTTTTCTCCATTGATAGTGAGCAATAGCTTGGCTGGGTATAGTAGTTTGGGTTTGCTTCCATGGTCTCTTAGTTTCTGTAGTATCTCTATCCAGGACTTTCTGGCTTTCATGGTTTCCATAGAGAAGTCAGGTGTAAGTCTGATCGGTTTACCTTTATAAGTTACTTGGCCTTTTTCCTTTGCAGCTCTTAATATTCTTTCTTTAATCTGTATATTTTGTGTTTTGATTATTATATGGCGAGGGGACTTTTTTTTTGATCCAGTCTGTTTGGTGTTCTGTATGTTTCTTGAATATTCAAAGGAATATCTTTCTTTATGTTGGGAAAGTTTTCTTCCATAATTTTGTTAAAAATATTTTCTGGACCTTTGAGCTGTGCCTCTTCTCCTTCTTCTATCCCTATTATTCTTAGGTTTGGTCTTTTTATTGTGTCCCATATTTCCTGAATGTTTTGTGATGAGAATTTGTTGGTTTTGGTGTTTTCTTTGATCAGTCCGTTTATTTTCTCTATGGTGTCTTCAGAATCTGAGATTCTTTCTTCTATCTCTTGTATTCTATTGATTATGCTTGTTTCTGTAGTCTCTGCTCGTTGACCTATATTTCCCATATCCAACTGGTCCTCAGTTTGTGTTTTCTTCCTTGCTTCCATTTCAGTTTTCAATTCTTGGACTATTTCCATTACCTGTTTGATCGTTTTTTCTTGGCTTCCCAGGGTATCATTTACGTATTTACTCATTTCTTCAAACTTTTTGTTATACTTCTCATCCATTTCTATGAGGGCGTTTTTTTACATGTTGTTTAAGGGACTCTATTGCTTTCAAAAAGTCAGTTTTTTCCTCTTCTCCTGTGATAGGGTGTTCAAGTCCTTGTGTTGTAAGATCATTGGGTTCTGGTGTTTTCATGTTGTTTTTCAGATTGTTGGGTGAATTCTTGCCTTGGCATCTGCCCATCTCCTCTTATCGATGCTATCTATTGGGTTTGATTTAATTGTAGCGGGGCAATCTCCTCTCAGTTTGGGCTTCACTGTTTCTTGCCCGCACTATCCCGCATCCAGTACCTCCGCTGCCTGGACCCGCCTGCCCGCCGGTGCCTCCGCCACCCGGACCTGCCTGTCTGCCGGTGCCTCTGCCGCCTAGGCCTGCCTGCCGGTGCCTCCGCCACCTGGGCCTGCCTGCAGGTGCCTCCGCCGCCCGGGCCTGCCTGCACGCCGGTGCCTCCGCCGCCTGGACCTGCCTGCCTGCCGGTGCCTCCGCTGCCTGGGCCTGCCTGCGCGCCGGTGCTTCCGCCGCCTAGGCCTGCCTGCTGTTGCCTCCGCCGCCTGGGCCTGCCTGCCGGTGCCTCCGCCGCCCGGGCCTGCCTGCGTGCCGGTGCCTCCGCCGCCCGGGCCTGCCTGCCGGTGCCTCCGCCGCCTGGGCCTGCCTGCGCCGGTGCCTCCGCCGCCTGGGCCTGCCTGCCGGTGCCTCCGCTGCCTGGGCCTGCCTGCCGGTGCCTCCGCTGCCTAGGCCTGCCTGCCGGTGCCTCCGCCACCTGCTAAATAGCTTTTGTTATAGTTAGGTATGACCCTTGTATCCCTAATCTCTCTAAGACCTTTATCATAAAGGGATGTTGAATTTTATCAAATGCTTTTTCAGCATCTAATTAAATGATCATGTGGTTTTTTTCTTTCAGTTTATTTATATGATGGATTACATTGATAGATTTTTATATATTGAACCAGCCCTGCATCCCTGGGATGAATCCTACTTGATCATAATGGATAATTTTTCTAATGTGTTCTTGGATTCGGTTTGCCTGTATTTTATTGAGGATTTTCGCATCAATGTTCATGAGTGAGATTGGCCTGTAGTTCTCTTTCTTGGTTGGGTCTTTGTGTGGTTTTGGTATTAGAGTAACTGCAGCTTCATAAAAGGAATTTGGCAATGACTTCTCTGTTTCTATATTGTGAAATACATTAAGAAGTATAGGTATTAGGTCTTCTTGGAATTTCTGGTAGAATTCTGCATTGAAGCTGTCTGGACCTGGGCTTTTTTTTTTTGGTAAGGAGGTTTTTTATAACAACTTCTAATTCTTCGCGACTAACAGGTCTATTTGGATTGTTCACCTGGTCCTGGTTTGATAGTTATAATTATAAAAGATAAATTAGATATAAAACTTTAGACCCACAAAGATAGGATAGATGACAGAGTATTTTCCTTAATTTGTCAATTGTAAATGGACTAAATATTATAACTATAATTTTTGCTTTATAACTGTTTTGTTATATGCAATTTTACTATGTTAAAGTTAAAACCTTCCTTTTAATTTAGACAGAAAAGGGGAGGTTATGTGGGATTCCCCTCTGCATGCTATGAATAAAGAAACTGCTTTGGGCCTATTGCAGCACAAAATAGGGAATTCCAAGCAGATAGAGAAGGAGAGAGTAGGCAGAGTCAGAGAGATGCCATGTAACCACCACAGGAGGCAGACATGCTGGAATCTTGCTGAAAAATGACAAGCCTCATGGTAAAATATAAAATAATGGAAATGGGTTAATTTAAGATATAAGAGTTAGCTAGCAGTATGCTTAAGCTATTGACCAAACAGTATTGCAATTAATATCATTTCTGTGTGATTATTTCAGATCTGGGTGACTGGGAAACAAACAAGCAGTCTTTGTCTACATCCATCCACTTGACTAGAGTTTCCTGGTAGAGTTTTGGGGGGCTCTTATGTATATTATTATATTTTCTGTAAATACTGATACTTTGACTTTTTCCTTTATAATTTGTATCCCCCTTGATTGCTAGACTTTAAAAAGGTATGGAAAAGAGTGGACAAACATGTTTTGTTCCTGATTTTAGTGCAATTATTTTGAGCTTCTCTCCATTTAATTTGTGGTTGGTAATCAGCTTTCTGTTTGTTGCTTTTATTATGTTTAGGTATGTCCCTTGTATCCATGATCTTTCCAAGACTTTTAACATGAAGGGGTGTTGGATTTTGTCAAAGGCTTTTTTAGCATCTAAGGAGATAATTATATGTTTTTTTTCTTTCAGTTTGTTTATATGATTGATTACATTGACAGATTTTCATATGTTGAACCCTTCCTGCATCTCTGGGATGAAACTTACTTGGTCACAGTGTTTAGATCTTTTTTTTACATGTTCTTGGTTTCATTTTGCCAGTATTTTATTGAGTATTTTGCACCAATATTCATAAATGAAATTGGTTTCTTTTCCTTTTTTTTATAAACTCTCAGCTTTTATTTTCAGTCAGGAACAGATTATTGATCATGCCTTAACTGAGATAAACTGAGTGATTTTTCAAAACTTAAAGCTCTCCAGATCTTAGTTTCTTTATGTATGAGATTGGTTTCTAATTCTCTTCCTTCATTGGGTCTTTGTGTTGTTTGGGTGTCAGGGTGACTGTAGCCTCATAGGAAGAATTTTGTGATGTTCATTATGTTTTTATTTTGTGGAATAATTTGAAGACTATTGTTATTAGCTCTTCCTTGAAAGTCTGGTAGAACTCTGCACTAAAACTATCTGGCCATGGGCTTTTTTTTTTTGTTGTTGTTCAGAGACATTTAATGACTACTTCTATTTCTTTAGGGGTTATTGGTCTATTTAAATTGTTTAAATGATCTTTAATTAACTTAGGTAAGTGGTATCTATCAAGAATTTTGTCTGTTTCTTTTAGATTTTCCAAACTTGTGGAGTACAGGTTTTGGAAGTATTACCTAATGATTCTCTGTATTTCCTTGGAGTCTGTTGTTATGCCCCCCTTTTTCTTCTGATTTTATTTATTTGGATATTCTCTCTTTGTCTTTTAGTTAGTTTGGATAAGGGTTTATCTTGAAGAACCAATTCTTTGTTTTAGTAATTGTATTGTTCTCTTTTCTATTTTATTGATCTCAGCCCTCAGTTTGGTTATTTTCTACTATCTACTCCTCTTAGGTGTGTCTTCTTCTTTTGGTTCTAGAAGTTTCAGGTGTGCTGTTATGTTCCTAGTTTGAGATCTCTCCAAATTCTTCATGAAGGCACTTAGTGCCATGAACTTTCCTTTCAGCACTGCTTTCATTGTTTCCTACAAGTTTGGGTATGTTGCGCATAATTTTCATTGAATTCAAGGAAGCTTTTACTTTCTTTATTTCTTCCTTGTCCCAGTTGTAACTCAGCAGAGAATTATTCAGTTTCCATGAGTTTGTATGCTTTCTGTTGTTTCTATTGTTGAAATCCAGCTTCAGTCCATGGTGGTCTGATGAGATAAGGTATAGGGGTTTATTTTTTTATATCTGTTGAGACTTGTTTTGTGGCAAAGTATATGATCAGTTTTGGAGAAGGTTTCATATATTACTGAAAAGAAGGCATATTCTTTTGTGTTTTAGTGAAATTTTCTGTAGAAATATCAGTTTTATTTGAGTCAAAATGTTATTTCTGTTATTTCTTTGTTTAATTTCCGTCTAGATGACCTGCCCATTGGTGATGGTGGACTGTAAAGTTTCCCACTATTATTGTGCCAGGTTCTACATGTGATTTAAGGATTAATAATGTTTTTTTTTTCCAAATATAGTTGATCTTACATTTGGGACATAGATTTTCAGAACTGAGACATGACCTTGGTGAATTTATCCTTTGATGAATATGAAATGCCCTTCTTCAACTCTTTTGATTAATTTTACTTTGAAGTCTATTTTGTTAGATATTAGGATAGCTACATCAGCTTGCTTCTTAGGTTCATCTGATTGTAAAATATTTTTCAAACCCTTTACTCTGAGGTAGTGTTGATCTTTGATGTTAAGGCACATTTTTTGTATGCAGCAAAATGTTGGATACTATTTCTGTATCTAATCCTGTCTTAGTTAGGGTTTCTATTGCTGTGACAAAATGCCATGATCTTAAAAGCAAAGAAGAAAGGGTTTGTTTAGCTTATACTTCAGCATTGTTGGTCTTCACTGAAGGAAGTGAGGATAGGAACTCAAACAGGGCAGGATCCTGGAGGCAGGAAATGATGCAGAGGCCCTGGAGGGGTGCTGCTTACTAGTTTGCTTCCCATGGCTTTCTCTCTACCTTCTTATAGAATCCAGGGCCAGCAGCCCATGGAAGGCACCACCCACCATGGACTGGGCTTGATCACTAACTGAGAAAATGCCTTACAACTGGATCTCATGGAGGCATTTCCTCAGCTGAGGCTCCTTCCTCTGATGACTTTATAGCTTGTGTCAATTTGACATACAAAACCACCCAGTACAAATCTGTTAGCCTGTGTCTTTTCATCAGTGAGTTGAATCCACTGGTATTGAGGAATATTAATGACCAATGATTGTTAATTCTTGTTTTGTTGTTAGTAGTGTGTGTGTGTGTGTGTGTTGTTTCAATTCTTTGAGTTTTGCTGGTGTGAAATTATCTATTGCCTGTGTTTTATGGGTGTAGTTAACTTCCTGGAGTTGGAGTTTTCCTTCACGTACCTTCTGTCAAACTGGGTTTGTAAAAAGAATTGTTTAAATTTGACTTTGTGCTGAACTATCTTGTTTTCTCCATCTATAGTGATCGATAGTTTTGGGGGCTATAGTAGTCTGGACTGACATCTGTGGTGTCTTAGGGTCTGCAAGACATCATGCCAGGGCTTCTGAGACTTAGGGTCTCCATTGAGAAGTTGGGTGTGAGTCTAATAGGTCTTCCTTTATATGGTACTTGGCCCTTTTCCCTTGCCACTTTTAATATTCTTTTTTTGGTTCTGTATGTTTAGTGTTTTGATTATTAGGTGGTAAGGCAATTTTCTCTTCTGATCCAATCTATTTGGTGTTCTATATGTTCCTTGTACTTGTATAAGCTTATCTTTATTTAGTTTGGGAAAAACTTCTTGTATGATTTTGTTTATTCTCTGGGTTTTTAAACTGGGTTTCTTCTTCTTCTATTTCTATTATTCTTATGTTTGGTCTTTTCATAGTGTCCCAGATTTCCTGGATGTTTTGTGTTAGTAATTTTATTTTGGTTTTTTTTTTTTTTTTTTGGTTTTTCGAGACAGGGTTTCTCTGTGGTTTTGGTGCCTGTCCCGGAACTAGCTCTTGTAGACCAGGCTGGCCTTGAACTCCCAGAGATCCGCCAGCCTCTGCCTCCCGAGTTCTGGGATTAAAGGCGTGTGCCACCACCGCCTGGCATGTTAGTAATTTTTTATATTTAACATTTTCTTTGGCTAATGAATCTATTTCCTCTATTGTGTCTTCAATGCCTGAGATTCTCTCTTTAATTTGTGTTTTCTTTATTGCTCCTATTTCCATTTTCAGGTCTTGAACAGTTTACTTTATCTGTTTGTTTGTTTTTTCATGGATTTCTTTTAGGAATTTATTGATTTCTTCTAAATTTTTTGTTTCTCTTTTCTTCAATTTCTTTAAGAGATGTGTTAGTATCCTCTTTAAGGACTTCTATTATCTTCATAAAGTAATTTTAAGGTCATTTTCTTGTGTTGAATTGTTCAGGTATTACTGTTGTAGCATAACTGGGCTATGGTGGTGTCATAATGCTTTTTCTGTTATTGATTGTGTTATTACACTGGCATTTAGGACTTAGGATTTGAAATGATTTTAGGTCTAGGTGTTGATTCCTGCATTTGCCTTTGTTGGATGGGTGTCTTTTTTCCCTTGGTTTCTCTGTCCTTTCTGGTGTTCTGGCTTAAATCACCAAGTATTCTGCTGACTAGTATGTTTTCAGGTTCAGTAGGGTGTCCCTTCTGGGATTTGGGAGGCTAGGGGTTCCCTAGATCCACTCCTTGCCTTTCCTAAAGCCAAAGTACTCTTCCAAAGTTGTAGACCAGGATATGAAGAGCAGGGGAGGGGGTGTAGACTGGCATCCCTAGATCTGGTCTTGCCTCTGGGGTCCCTAGGATCAGCCTGGCTTCCAGTACAGCTGCCAGCCCTGGGGTCCCTAGATCCATCCTGTGCTCCAGTAAGGCTGAATTCTTATGAAGTTGTAAACCTGGGGTTCCTAAATCTGGACTGGTCTCTGGGGTTCCTAGAATCAGCCTGGCCTCTTGTAAGAGTGCGGGGCTGTGAGTGCAGTCTGGTGTTGTTGGGAAGGCTTTAAGGAGTGTTAGCTGGCAGTAGGCAGTGCCTTACCTCAGGTTCCTTGAGTCTGCCTGGCCTCTGGTAAAGCCAAAGACCTCTTCCAAAGTAGTCATCCGGAATATGGGGCCCAGGGATGGGTCTGGGGTTTTACTGGATGGTGGGTAGAGTTTTTCCCCTGAGGTCTCTGGAACCACTCTGGCCTCCAATACAGCTGCCAGGGGCTGTGAGACTTAGTGTGGAGTCCAGGGGAGGGAGTGCAGTCTGGGTTTGCTGGACAGGCTTTGAATAATGTTAGTGGGCAGTGGGTGGTACCTGAGACAAAACTAAAACTGCCATGTCAGTTGCCATGTGGCTCAGTTTAGTGCATGGTGTTGGTTCCTGGTGCTGGTGCTGTTGGTTAGCTCCAGTCCACAGGCAGCAGCCAGTAGCTGTGCCTCTGCCTGGCTAGCCTGTCTGAGAGACAATAGGAATAGGAAGCTACATCTGACTCTTTGTCCCGAGCTTTTCTTAACTTTCTCAGGCCCTGTGTTTGTATATTCAAGCTTCCACATTGGTTGCAATATGCAGACAGGTTTTTCTTTAGGCCACCAGCTCACAAAAATTATACAGAGACTTATTAATTATGAAAGCTCAACCTATACCTTAGGTTTATCCCACTAGCTCTTATAACTTAAATTAACCCATTTATATTAATCTATGTCTTTTTACATCTCTTCCATCTTGTACCTCCTGTTACCTCCCCATGTCCTCTGGCACCTAGATTCATTCTCCTCTCTGCCCAAAAGTCCCACCTAAACTCTTCCTGCATAGCTATTGGCCACTCAGCTCTTTATTAAACCAATCAGAAGATGCCTTGGCAAAGACACATCTTCGCAGTGTACAAAAAACAAAAAAATTCTGCAACAGTGTGCTTTGGAAAATAACAGTGGGTTATCACAAGCTTAACCAAGTTGTGACTCCAATTGCAGCTTCTGTATAGTACATGATTTCATTGATTGAGAAAATTAACATATACTCTGTATTCAGCACACAGCTACTGACATAGCAAATGCCCTTTTTCTCTCCGACATCAGGCCCATAAAGGCAGTTTGATTTCAGGTTACAAGACCACCAATAACCACTGGTCTATCTCAGATCATATTATCCGTGTATATGTACAAACAAACTTAGATTTTTAAGATTCTTTCATCCTCTGAGATTATGTGCTTGCATCATTCCCTCTTTCCTTTTCTCTTTCCAAAGGCACCTACATACTTTCCTTTTTCTTTTTCAAACTTATGGCCTTTTTTTTTCCATTCAAAAATTTCCACTTCCTCTCCTCCTCCCATTCCTCTCCTGCTCTCCCACTCACTCTCCTCTCTCCCTCTCCAGTCTTAAGAGAGGGCAGGGTACCCTGCCCTGTGGGAAGTCCAAGGCCCTCCCCACTCCATCCGGGCCTAGGACGGTGTTCATCAAAATAGACTAGGGTCCCAAAAAGCCAGTACATGCAGTAGAAACCAGTCAAGTGCCTTTATCAATGGCTTCTCAATCAGCTCCATTGTCAGCCACATTCAGAGAATTCAGTTTGATCACATGCTAGTTCAGTCCAGCTGGATTTGGTGAGCTCCCATTAGATCAGGCACACTGTCTCAGTGGGTGAACCAAACCCCTCACGGTCCTGACTTCCTTACTCATCTTCTCCCTCCTTCTGCTCTTTAACTGGACCTTGGGAGCTCAGTCCAGTTCTCTAATGAGGGTCTCTGTCTGTATCTCCATCCATCGCCAGATGAAGGTTCTATGGTGATATTCAAGATATTCATCAGTGTGGCTATGGGACAAGGCCAGTTCAGGCACCCTCTCCTCTGTTGTCCAAGGACCTAGCAGGGGACATCCCCGTGGACACCTGGGATCCCCTCTAGAGTCAAGTCTCTTGCCAACCCTAAAATGGTTCTCTTAATGAAGATATCTTCTTCCCTGCTCCTATATCTGTCCTTTTTCCATCTCAACTCTCCTACTCCCCCAAGCTCCCCCAGTCCTTCCCTTCTCCCTTCTCCCTCATCCAACCCCCACCCCCATGCTCCCAACTTTTGCCTGGCGATCTTGTCTGCTTCCAATTTCCAGGAGAACCTATATATGTTTTTCTTTGGGTTCACCTTATTATTTGGCTTCTCTAGACTTGTAAACCAGAGGCACAATGTCCTTTGTTTATGGCTAGAGTCCACTGATGAGTGAGTACATACCATATTTATCTTTTTGGGTCTGGGTTATCTCACTCAGGATAGTGTTTTCTATTTCAATCCATTTGCATCCAAAATTCAAGATGTCATTTTTTTTTTATTACCGCTGAGTAGTACTCTAATGTGTATATGTTTCACACTTTCTTTATCCATTCTTCCATTGAGGGGCATCTAAGTTGTTTCCAGGTTCTGGCTATTACAAATACTGCTGCTATGAGCATAGTTGAACAAATGCTTTTGTAGTATGATTGGGCATCTCTTGGGTATATTCCCAAGAGTGGTATTGCTGGATCCTGAGGTAGGTTGATTCCCAATTTCCTAAGAAACCGCCATGCTGATTTCCAAAGTGGTTGCACAAGTTTGCATTCCCTCCAGCAATGCATGAGTGTTCCCCTTACTCCACATCTTCTCCAGCATAAGATATCATTGGTGTTTTTGATTTTAGCCACTCTGACAGGTGTAAGATGGTATCTCAAAGTTGTTTTAATTTGCATTTCCCTGATCGCTAAGGAAGTTGAACATGACCTTAAGTATCTTTTGGCCATTTGAACTTCTGTTGAGAATTCTCTGTTCAGTTCAGTACCCTATTTTTTAATTGGGTTATTTAGAATTTTAAAGTATCTTGGGGTAACACTAACCAAGGAAGTGAAAGATCTATTTGACAAGAACTTTAAGGCTTTGAAGAAAGAAATTTAAGAGGATACCAGAAAATGGAAGGATCTCCCATGCTCTTGGATTGGTAGGATCAACATAGTAAAAATAGCAATTCTACCAAAGGCAATCTATAAATTCAACACAATCCCTATCAAAATCCCAACAAAATTCTTCACAGACCTTGAGAGAACAATAATCAACTTTATGTGGAAAAACAAAAAACCCAGGATAGCCAAAACAATCCTATACAAAAAGGTACTTCTGGAGGCATTACCATCCCTGACTTCAAACTCCATTGCAGAGCTACAATAATGAAAACAGCTTGGTATTGGCATAAAAACATAGAAGTGGACCAATGGAATCAAATCGAAGACCCAGATATTAACCTGTGGTGGCACAAATGAATGCAGACAGATTATATAGATATATACAGCTTTAATAAGGAAATAGACTTACAGGACCACAGGTTCCCGCGGAGCACAGCGGAGCAAAAGAACAAAAAGGGCTGCTGGGCTCACGCCCGGCAGATTTATCCGTAAACATTAGCCCGAGGCGAACACACCCCCAATGGGTGGGGCTATATCCCTACATCTCCCCCTTTTGTCTAAATAAGATAGAACTAAACCAAGTACAACTATATACAATAATAACAAATAATAAATATAACAAACAATATTGAGAACAAAACTTTTGCTAAACATTCTATCTCAAGGAGTCTAAATAACATAGAGAGTAACTACAATTATATAATCTTTAACTCGGTCAAAGATCTGAGAAGGGAATAAATATTACTTAACAATCGAGAGATATCCAAAATGTGCAACAATTGACAGAGACAACTGACTACCTGGGCAATCACCCAAAGTCTCGTTTGCAATGTTGAGTCAACCAACTTTGGCTAAGGCCTAACATAACTGGCATACCATTATTAAAGGCAAGGAACTTTCTTAGGACTATCCTACCCTGTCTTGGCAAGATAAGACAATTCTGTTTTATCCACTTAGGGATATTTTGTATCTTTGTTAGAAGTTGAGGTATGGGCTTTTCTTAACCCAAAGGCCAGTTCTGCCAAGAAGACAAGCTCCCAGTGGAGTGTCTTTGGTGCTCAACGTTCTCTCGGGAGTAGAGTGGTGTTGCCAGGAGTAATTGTGTCTCTTTGGCACAGAAATTTTAGGTTAGATTAAAGGCCATTTTCTACAGCTCTTTGAAGAGGCTGAAGATCATAGTATCTATACTAAATATAATCTCTATGTAACTAAAAGACCTGATAAACTTAAAAATAAATATGACAAACATATAATTCTCAATACCTATCTAACTTTGAAGACTAAAAGAATAAACAACTGTGCAATATATAAAGACAATGATCTTCAACTGTAAACAATGTCATAGTATCAGAGGTAGAAATGTACAATGTAATATGGTAGATGTATCAATACAATATAGACAAAGTTATAAGCATACTCATACAAAAATAGAGGTAGGAACATTCACATTCAATATTCAACATATCAATATACAAGAAACAGTACCAATACAATTTTCTATAAACAGTAATTCACAAATACCAATCATCCCCCCCCAAAAAAAAACAGTTTGTAAAAAGTCAGTAAAGGGTTTTCTCTGACCCTGTTTAACTTTGACGAATGATTTTATCCTCTGTCCTGGGTCTTGTACCCTGTCCCAAGCCCTTAAGGCTGTTGTAGTACACACGGAGAGTGTGTTTTTATCCAAATTAGTTTGTTTTTGAGGGTCAGAAAATAGCCCCTCTCCCAAAATTTGATCTATGGAAATCTCAATTCCCTTTGTTTTTTCTTGTTGTTTTAAAAGTCTAGTCTCTTGTTTGAATAAGCATTTTTATTTTAATTGTGTTTTATTTTTAAGGACAGCAGAGCTCAGTTGAAACCACTCCGAGGGCGTGACCTTATTTGTTGTGGCCCAAGATCTTAGCATCTCTTTAACAAAAGAGGTATTTATTTTAAAAGTCATTATAGTTTGTTTAATTTTTTTTGAGATCATTTATACGGACAGGTTCCCGTGTATCTTTCTTGATGACCCTAGGGTTTTTGGAACCAACTACTTTCTCTGTTGTTACAACTGGAAAGGCAGGTAGAACTGTAGGTAGAGCTTTGTGGGAATTGTCCCGGAGGGATTTACCCACAGATTTAGTTAAAATTTGCCTTTTTACCTCTTGCTCTTCTTTTTTAGAATTTAGAAATTCCTCAATCTTTTTAATTTTATTTACCATTGCCTTTTTTAATGTCTGAATCTCCTGTCCAGAATTATGTTTTAAAGCCTTTATTGAGGATTCTAAAGTATGAAGTTTGTCCATTAGAGATAACGTCTCATCTTTGGACATAATTTTTATAGCATATACCGTGCCTTCTTGTATAGATAATCTTTTTGTCAATCTGTCATAAGCTTTAGACAAAATCCGATTGTCACATTCAGCAGTTTTGATTCTCTTACTTAATGTTTCAGTTTCTACTGAAAGGGACTGAAGCTTACGATCCAAATCAGCTGTTCCTTTTTTCATAGTAATGAATTTCTCCTTAATATCAGCCGTTAATGTTTCAGTTCCTACTGAAAGGGACTGAAGCTTACGACTCAAATCAGCTGTTCCCTCTTCCATAGTAATGAATTTTTCCTTAACATCAGCCTGTACCTCTTCTAAATTTTGTTTAGTTTGTCAGGTTGTGTTAAACAAAGATCTGTTTTCTGCCTGGAGAACTTTAAACTGATTTTTGAGAAGATTGTTGTCATTCTCAATTGTTTTTAAGCATTTAACCTTGTCTCATAAAGACTTTATCATATTTATATTATCAAACCATGCAGTACCAAGGAAAACTACGAATCCAAGAAAGATCCATATCTGTGGGCTGACAGACACTTTTTGTAAAATCTCCCACATGGTACAACTGAAAGGGCTGTTAAAGTCTTGAATGGTAATGTTTTTAGACATTTTTCTTATTTATAAAAGAAAATTATGTACCTGTAATGAAGTTTTCCTGCCAGTGGTGGCTAAAGAAATGCACCTGAGTCCACGTGGTCTAAGCCAGAGCCGGTCTGAAACAATTAACTCAAAACAAAAATTATTGTACTGCCTGTTAAGGGAAGGGGTTGGCGGCTTTTGCTTCAAAACCGCAGGTGCTTCCCTTAAATCAGGCAGTGAGGGTTTGGAAGAAGCAGGGAGCTATTAAATGCTCTGTGGGGGGTCGCTGCTCTGCGACTGTAGTGGCCTGGAGTGGGGGAAGGGAAAGCGAGCAGAGAGCGCGCTGTAAATCGCCTTCCTGAGCTCCGGTAACTAGCCGGGAAAGGTGGAGCTTGCGCCCCCCCCTGTGCTGGGTCGGGGGCAAAATAGCCCCACGTTGGGCGCCAAAATGTGGTGGCGCAAATGAATGCAGACAGATTATATAGATATATACAGCTTTAATAAGGAAATAGACTTACAGGACCACAGGTTCCCGCGGAGCACAGCGGAGCAAAAGAAGAAAAAGGGCTGCTGGGCTCACGCCCGGCAGATTTATCCATAAACATTAGCCCGAGGCGAACACACCCCCAATGGGTGGGGCTATATCCCTACATTAACCCACAAACCTATGAACACCTGATTTTCAACAAAGGAGCCAAGATTATACAATGGAAGAAAGAAAGCATCTTCAACAAATGGTGCTGGCGTAACTGGATGTCAACCTGTAGAAAAATGAAAATAGATCCATATCTATCACAAGGCACAAAACTCAAGTTCAAATGGATTAAAAACCTTAATATAAATCCAACCACACTGAACCTGATAGAAGAGAAAATGGGAAGTCGACTGCAACACATGGGCACAGGATACCACTTCCTACATATAACCCCAGTAGCACAGACAATAAGAGCCACAATGAATAAATGGGACCCCCTGAAACTGAGACGGTTCTGTAAAGCAAAGGACACTGTCATTAAGACAAAAAGGCATCCTACTGACTGGGAGAAGATCTTCACCAACCCCTCATCAGACAAAGGTCTGATCTCCACAATATATGGCCTCTTTTTTCATTAATTGTTACACAATATGCCTAAAATACACATGTACAATTGACTCAGTCTGTGTTACTTGTACATATGTTTTCTGGGATGACCATTGGGTACTGAATAACAAATTGGTGTGCTCTTCACTAGGGAAGATTATTTTGCCTACTCTCAGCATTCCCTAATTGTCCATAGTTTTTTTTGTTGTTGTTGTTCAGTGGTGAAGTCCCCTGGCTCTCCCCCATCCACTTTAACATGTCTGTCGTTGCTTTCCTTGTTTAGCTCATGCTTTGGCAGTCAGGTTGATGAGATTCTACAAGAGTAGCTTCTGACATTCCTAGGAGACACAATTTCACAGTAAATTCCCCATTTCTCTGGCTTTTACAATCTTTCTCCCCCCTCTTCCACAATGATTTCTGAGCTTAGGTATGGGAACTGTATTGTAGTTGTTTCTGTTGGGACAACTCTGGAGTTTGCTTGGTTGTAGTTCTCTGTAATGGTCTCCTTCTGTTGCAAAGAGAAATTTCCTTGATGAGCAGTGATGGCTTATCCATGATATGCATGTGGATATTAAGATAAATATTTAAAATGCAGTTAGGGATTATGCTGATTTAGTGAAGTGGTAGCTGTAAGTTTTTCTCTAGGATCCATGAGTTGACTAGCCCTGGGTAGTTGACAAGATTTCAAGTACCAGGCATGATTTCCTCTTGTTGAGCAGGTCTTAAGTCCAATTAGAGAGCTCTACCACCAAAGTATGTGTGCCATTACTGCACTCTTATATTTATCATAGGTGTCATAGTTGGGCAAGACCGTTGGTTGCTTCTTCCCTTTGAAAGCTTGCATGGTATCTTCTGGTACCATGAAGCTATTAGCCTTTAGGTCAGTTCCAGCTCAGGGGCCTTTGAACCCTGTATTTGAAGTATATGGTGTCTCTACTGGTTGGAACTTACCTTCCACTTCTGGGTATAAATAAAGGCCAATGGCAACAATAGTCTGTGGTGTTTGGGGGAGTCTCCTAGAAAACAACGACAAACAATTCAAAAGAGGACATTTTATGTCTGCTGTTGGGGTTTTTGTTAGATAGTCTTTGGCTTTTGGACTGTGCATTAACAGCCCAGATGGGAAAACTTCATTTAAACTATACAAGTATATTTATACACTGACTTATTTGCATTATAAGTATTTTATGTAGGTAATTAAATATGATTCCCTATGACTTTTTCAGACATCTTTACTGTTACTATATCTTCCTCCTTTCTCCTTCTGTATTTAACTCATTCCACCCTCCTAATTACAGAGCCAATTTTCCCATTTCTCCCATAAGACTCCTTGTGCCCTGCTATTCTACTCTCCCTGTCCCATCCCAGCAATGGTCTCTTATCATTTTCTTGGTTCCTGGATTTGCACCTGAAGATTGGAGCTAAGGAACCACAGATGAGAGAGAACATGCTACATTTGTATCTCTGGGTATGGGCTCTCTTTTATAGTTCCATCCATTTACTTGAAAAGTTCATGATTTCATTTTTCTTTACAGCTAAGTAGTATTCCGTAGTGTATATGTACCACATTTTTATTATCCATTCATAAGTTGAAAGACATTTAGGTTGTTTCCATTTCTTAGCTATTGTGAATAGAGCAACAATGAACATGGCTGTGCAGGCACCTGTGGAGTAGGTCAGATCTTTTAAGCATATGACTGCTGTGGGATCCTGTATACTGTGAATATGTATTGTTCTCATTGGTTGATAAATAAAGCTGCTTTGGCCCATGGCAAGGTAGGATAGTACCAGGTGGAAAATCCAAGCAGAGATACAGATGAAGAAGGGCAGCATCTGAGAGATGCCAGTCATCCACCTAGGAAGCAAGATATGTAGAAAATGAGGCAACACCACAGCTACTTGACAATGCATAAATTAATAGAAATGGGGTAATTTAAATGGATGAGCTATTATAATAATAAGCCTGAGCTATCAGTCAAACATTTATAATTAATATGAAACATCTGAGTAATGTGGGAACTGGCAGGTGGGAGAGAAACCTCCATTTATATATGTCAAAGAATAGTTTAGGTTTTCCAACTTAGTGGAATAGACCTTCTTAAAGTATTGCCTTAAATGTTCTTAATATCTTTTGTGTCTATTGTAATGTTTTCATGTTCATTTATGTTTCTGCTAATTTGTATCCTCTTTTTCTTTCTCTTGGTTAGTTGAACCAGGTTTTCCAAACTCGTTTATCTTCTAAAAAACCAACTCTTCAGTTCCTTCATTCTTTGTACTTTTTATTTCTGTTTCATTAATTTCTGTTCTGATTTTTATTATTTCTTGCTGTCAGCTGGGATTGGATTTAGTTTGTTCTTGATTTTTTTCATTTTTGAGTTGTATCATCACATAATTTATGTGCTCTTTAAATTTTCAGTGTAGAGCTAAAATTTTCCCTCATAGGGAATGTATTGCAGAGGTTTTCTTGTGTTTTCATTTAGTTTCAGGAATTAAAAAAATTTCTTCCTTGATTTCTTCTTTGAAGCAGTCATCATTCAATAATGAATTGTTTAATCACCATGAGTTTGTGTATTTATTAGCAATATGTTTGCTGTTAAGTTTTAAATTTACTTCATTGTCATCAGATAGGAAATGGGAAACAATTTAAATCTTTTTGAATTTGTAAAGTTGTGTGTGTGTTCCAGAATGTGGTTTATTTTATAGAGGCTCCAAAGTGCTGCTGAGAGAATGTCTATTCTAGGGTGCTTAAGTGATTCTGTAGGTATCAAGTTCTTTTGATGTATGGTATCATTTAATTCTACTGTTTCTCTATTATCAATTCAGATGACTTGTCTATTGTAGAAAATTGGATGTTAAAATCATCTGATATTAATGGGTCAATGCTGATCTGTGTCTTGAAATGCAATAATACATGTTTTATAAAATTGGGTTCACCAGAGTTTGGTGCATATATATTTAGGATATCAGTGTCTTCTTGGCTAACTGTTCCTTTGATTAGAATGAAGTATCCCTCTTTATCTCATCTGATTAGTTTTAGGTTGAACTCTAATTTGTTATATGTTAGAATATTGATGCTTGCTTGATTTCTTGTCCTTTTTAATTGGAGTACTTTTGGAACATGGTTCAAAGATGAAGTTGTGTGAGAAGAATTCTGAGTACCTGTGAGAAAACTCTAAGAAAACAGACAAGAATCTTGTGACCTCAGTTTTTTTAAAAACATGACATTGTTCTTGGAACGTGTTTTCATACTTCTCCCAGGTATACCAGATAGGAGTGAGTTTATTTCAGATTATCCATTGCAACTAGCTACTGTTATTGTTTATGTGCCTCTATGGAAAAACATATTTTTGCCACATACAGCTTGTTATTGCGATTATAAACAGTTCGAACTCAATAGAACTTTATTCAAATGACCTTTCTTAACCCTCAGGGTATAAACTGTCTGATGTTTTGAATAAAGTTATGTATTTATGCCTCATTTTTAGGCTCCATTTTCCCAGGTTCCACCACCTCTAGAGCAGTAGTTTTGTCCACATTTTTATTCTAGACTAGTACTTATTTTTAAAGCTAACTTGTATTTCTTGTAGACAACAAATAGATGGATTTCATTTCTTGATCCATTCAAAACATATTTATCCTTGAATTGGAGAACTGAGGCCATTAATTAGTGTGTTTTAATTGTTGTTAGTATTTTGTTGACTTTTGGTATTGTTTATGCTCTCTGTGGTACTTTGGATTTCGGTAATTATAGCTTCATTTTACTTTCTATAGTCTCTTGACTTTTATTCTTCTCTTCATCCAGAAATATTGCTTCTTTTATTTCTTTAGGTTTGATGTATTGGTTAAAAAAATTTTAGGTTGTTTATACTCTGGAATGGCAATTTTTCTCCTTAAACTATGGTGCATACGTTTGCTGACTGTATTAGTCTAGATTGGTCTTCATTGTCTTTTGGGATTTGAAATGCAATGCTCCAAGCTCTGTCTTTAAGAGTTTCAATTGAGAAATCAGCTGTTATTTTGTGGGTTTTCCTCTATATATGTCTCATGTGTTTTCTCTCACAATGTTCAAGTACATTCTTTGTTGTATATACTTAGTGTTTTTACTATAATATAATATTCTGTAAGGATTTTCTTTTCTGGTATTATCTATTTGGCATTATGTGTGCTTCTTGTACATATATGGTTATATATTTCCTTAGTTTGAGAATGTTTTCTTCTATAGTCATTTTAAGATCTGTTGTGTCATTGACTTGGGATTCTTCTTCTTTACCTAAGCCTGTAATTCAAAGATTTGGTCTTTTGAGGCTAGATAGCTCAGTGATCCAAGGGAAACTCAAAAACTACTGTACTAAAAAGAATATAGCAATAAAATTACTCCTAATGACATTCTGTTATACACATAAAGATCAGGACCTTGTTCAGCCACCATCAATGAAGCTTTCTTTTTTTTCATTTTTTTTATTCTTTTTTAATTAAAATTTCCAACTGCTCCCCGTTTCCCATTTCCCTCCTCCTCCTCCCACATATTGCCCCCTCCCCCCGTTCCCCTCCCCCTATACCCACTCCTCTTCTCCTCCCCCAACTCCATTCCCCCTCTCTCTTGATACTGAAGAACAGTCCAAATTCCCTGCCCTACAGAAAGACCAAGGTCCTCCCACTTCTATCTAGGTCCAGGAAGGTGAGCATCCAAACAGGCTAAGCTCCCACAAAGCCAGTTCATGTATTAGGATCGAAACCTAGTGCCATTGTCCTTGGCTTCTCATCAGCCTTCATTGTCCGCCATGTTCAGAGAGTCCAGTTTCAACCCATGCTTATTCAGTCCCAGTCCAGCTGGCCTTGGAGAGCTCCCAATAGATCAGTTCCACTGTCACAGTGGGTGGGTGCACGCCTCGTGGTCCTGATTTCCTTGCTCATGTTCTCCCTCCTTCTGCTCCTCATTTGGACCTTAAGAGCTCAGTCCGTTGCTCCAAATTGGGTCTCTGTCTCTCTCTCGATCCATCGCCAGATGAAAGTTCCCGTGCCATTCTCCTTGGCCTCTCGTCAGCTCTCATTGTCCGCCACATTCAGAGAGTCCAGTTTTATCCCATGTTTTTTCAGTAGCAGTCCAGCTGGCCTTGGTGAGCTCCCAATAGATTGGCCCCACTGTCTCAGTGGTTGGGTGCACCCCTCATGGTCCTGACTTCCTTGTTCATGTTCTCTCTCCTTCTGCTCCTCATTATAACCTTGGAAGCTCAGTCCGGTGCTCCAGTGTGGGTCTCTGTCTCTATCTCCATCCATCGCTAGATGAAGGTTTATGGCGATATGCAAGATATTCATCAGTATGATTATAGGATAGGTTCATTTCAGGTTCCCTATCCTCAGGTGCCCCAATGAACTAACTGGGGACATTTCCCTGGGCATCTGGTAGCCATTCCAAGTTCAAGTCTCTTGCCAACCCTTAGGTGGCTCCCTTAACTAAGGTATGAGTTTCCCTGCTCCCCTATACCACCTTCCTTTATCCCCAATCACCCCGATTCCCCCAGTTCCCCTCATCCTCTCCTTCACACTTTTCTCTCCCCATCACCCCTCATCCCCATCCCACCCCACCCCCAAGATTCCCATTTTTTGCCCATCAATCTTGTCTATTTCCCATAGCTGGGAGGATATCTATATGTTTTTCCTTGGGTTTACCCTCTTGTTTAGCTTCTTTAGGATCACAAATTATAGACTCAGTGGCCCCTATCCATGGCTAGAAACCAATTATGAGTGAGTACATCCCATGATCTTCTTTTTGGGTCTGGGTTACCTCACTCAGGATCGTATTTTCTATTTCCATCTATTTGCATGCAAAATTTGAGAAGTCATTGTTTTTTACCGCAGAGTAGTACTCTAATGTGTATATATTCCACACTTTCTTCATCCATTCTTCCATTGAAGGGCATCTAGGTTGCTTCCAGGTTCTGGCTATTACAAATAATGCTGCTATGAACATAGTTGGACAAATGCTTTTGTCATATGATAGGGCATCTCTTGGGTATATTCCCAAGAGTGGTATTGCTGGGTCCAGGGGTAGGTTGATCCCAATTTTTCTGAGAAACCGCCACACTGATTTCCAAAGTGGTTGCACAAGTTTGCAGTCCCACCAGCAATGGATGAGGGTACCCCTTTCTCCACAACCTCTCCAGCAAAGGCTATCCTTGGTGTTTTTGATTTTAGCCATTCTGACAGGTGTAAGATGATATCTCAAAGTTGTTTTGATTAGCATTTCTCTGATCGCTAAGGAGGTTGAGCATGACCTTAAGTATCTTTTGGCCATTTTAACTTCTTCTGTTGAGAATTCTCTGTTCAGTTCAGTGCCCCATTTTTTAATTGGGTTAAGTATCCTTTTAAAGTCTAGTTTCTTGAGTTCTTTATATATTTTGGAGATCAGACCTTTGTCTGTTGCGGGGTTGGTGAAGATCTTCTCCCAGTCAGTAGGCTGCCTTTTTGTCTTAATGACAGTGTCCTTTGCTTTACAGAAGCTTCTCAGTTTCAGGAGGTCCCATTTATTCAATGTTGCCCTTAATGTCTGTGCTGCTGGGGTTATACATAGGAAGCGATCTCCTGTGCCCACATGTTGTAGGGTACTTCCCATTTTCTCTTCTATCAGGTTCAGTGTATTCAGATTGATATTGAGGTCTTTGATCCATTTGGACTTGAGTTTTGTGCATGGTGATAGATATGGGTCTATTTTCATTCTTCTACAGGTTGACATCCAATTGTGCCAGCACCATTTGTTGAAGATGCTTTCTTTCTTCCATTGTATACTTTTAGCTCCTTTATCAAAAATCAGTTGTTCATAGGTTTGTGGGTTAAAATCTGGGTCTTCTATACGATTCCATTGGTCGACTTCTCTGTTTTTATGCCAGTACCACGCTGTTTTCATTACTGTAGCTCTGTAATAGAGTTTGAAGTCAGGGATGGTAATGCCTCCAGAAGTTCCTTTATTGTATAAGATTGTTTTGGCTATCCTGGGTTTTTTGTTTCTCCATATAAAGTTGATTATTGTCCTTTCAAGATCTGTGAAGAATTTTGATGGGATTTTAATGGGGATTGCATTGAATCTATAAATTGCCCTTGGTAGAATTGCCATTTTTACTATGTTGATCCTCCCAATCCAAGAGCAAGGAAGATCCTTCCATTTTCTGGTATCCTCTTCAATTTCTTTCTTCAAAGACTTAAAGTTCTTGTCAAATAGATCTTTCACTTCCTTGGTTAAAGTTACCCCAAGATATTTTATGCTTTTTGTGGCTATCGTGAAAGGTGATGATTCTCTTATTTCCCTCTCTGCTTCCATATCCTTTGTGTATAAGAGGGCGACTGATTTTTTTGGAGTTGATCTTGTATCCTGCCACATTACTAAAGGCGTTTATCAGCTGTAGGAGTTCTTTGGTGGAGTTTTTGGGGTCGCTCATGTACACTATCATATCATCTGCAAATAATGCAAGTTTAACTTCTTCCTTTCCAATTTGAATCCCCTTTATACCCTTATGTTGTCTTATTGCTATTGCTAAAACTTTGAGAACTATATTGAAGAGGTATGGAGAGAGTGGACAGCCTTGGCGTGTTCCTGATTTTAGTGGGATGGCTTTAAGTTTCTCTCCATTTAATTTGATATTAGCTGTCGGCTGGCTGTATATAGCTTTAATTCAATTTAGGTATGACCCTTGTATCCCTAATCTCTCCAAGACTTTTATCATAAAGGGATGTTGAATTTTGTCAAATGCTTTTTCAGCATCTAATGAAACGATCATATGGTTTTTTCTTTCAGTTTATTTATATGATGGATTACATTGATAGATTTGCGTATGTTAAACCAGCCCTGCATCTCTGGTATGAAGCCTACTTGATCATAATGGATAATTTTTCTAATGTGTTCTTGGATTCGGTTTGCCAGAATTTTGTTGAGGATTTTTGCGTCGATGTTCATGAGTGAGATTGGCCTGTAATTCTCTTTCTTGGTTGGGTCTTTGTGTGATTTTGGTATCAGAGTTACCGTAACTTCATAAAAGGAATTTGGCAATGACTCTTCTGTTTCTATATTGTGAAATACATTAAGGAGTATAGGTATTAGGTCTTCTTGGAAGTTCTGGTAGAATTCCGCATTGAAACCATCTGGTCCTGGACTTTTTCTGGAAGGGAGGTTTTTGATAACAGCTTCTAATTCTTCACTACTAACAGGTGTATTTAGGTTGTTCACTTGGTCCTGGTTTAACTTTGGTATATGGTATTTATATAAAAAAGTGTCCATTTCTTTTACATTTTCCAGTTTTGTGGCATACAGGCTTTTGTAGTAAGATCTAATGATTCTCTGAATTTCGTCTGTGTCTGTGGTTATGTCCCCCTTTTCATTTCTGATCTTATTAATTTGCAAATTCTCTCTCTGCCATTTGATTAGTTTGGATAGGGGTTTATCAATCTTGTTGATTTTCTCCAGGAACCAGCTTTTTGATTCATTGATTCTTTCAATTGTTTTCTGTGTTTCTATTTTGTTGATTTCAGTCCTCAGTTTGATTATTTCCAGTCTTCTACCCCTTCTAGGTGAGTCTGCTTCTTTTTTTTCTAGAGCTTTCAGGTGGGCTGTTAAGTTTCCAATGTGTGCTTTCTCTGTTTTCTTTAAGTGGGCAGTTAGTGCTATGAACTTTCCTCTCAGGACTGCTTTCATAGTGTCCCATAGGTTTGAGTATGTTGTTTCTTTATTTTCATTGTCTTCAAGGAAGACTTTAATTTCTTTCTTTATTTCTTCCTTAATCCAGGTATGGTTCAGTAGTTGACTATTCAGTTTCCATGAGTTTGTAGGCTTTCTGGGGGTAGCATTGTTGCTGAATTCTAGCTTTAATCCATGGTGATCTGATAAGATACAGGTGGTTATTAATATTTTTTGTAACTGTGGATGTTTGCTTTGTTACCGAGTATGTGGTCGATTTTTGAGAAGGTTCCATGAGCTGCAGAGAAGAAGGTATATTCTTTCCTATTTGGGTGGAATATTCTATAGATGTCTGTTAAGTCCATTTGATTCATTACCTCCATTAATTTTCTTATTTCTCTGTTAGGTTTCTGTCTAATTGACCTGTCCATTGGTGAGAGAGGAGTATTAAAGTCTCCTACTATTAATGTGTGCAGTTTGATGGCTGCCTTGAGTTTTAACAATGTTTCTTTTACGTACGTGGGTGCTTTTATATTAGGGGCATAGATATTCAGGATTGAGACTTCATCCTGATGAATTGTTCCTGTTATGAGTAGAAAATGTCCCTCTCCATCTCTTCTGATTGATTTAAGTTTGAAGTCAACTTTGTTAGAAATTAGTATGGCCTCACCTGCTTGTTTCTTAGGTCCATTTACTTGATAAGCCTTATCCCAACCCTTTACTCTGAGTAGGTGCCTGTCTTTGTGGTTGAGGTGTGTTTCTTGTAAACAGCAGAATGTTGGATCCTGTTTTCGTATCCAATCTCTTAGTCTGTGCCTTTTTATAGGTGAGTTGTGTCCATTGACATTAAGTGATATTAATGACCAGTGGTTGTTAACTCCGGTCACTTTTTTAGTAGTAGATTTTGTGTGTTTCCCTTCTTTGAGTTGCGCTGGTAAAGGGTCTCTAGATGTCTGAGTTATTGTGGTCATTGTTGGACTCCTTGATTAGTGATTTTCCTTCTATTACTTTCTGTAAGGCTGGATTTGTGGCTACGTATTGTTTAAATTTGTTTTTATCCTGGAAAATTTTGTTTTCTCCATTTATAGTGAACGAAAGCTTGGCTGGGTATAGTAGTCTGGGCTTGCATCCATGGTCTCTTAGTTTCTGCAGTACATCTATCCAGGACCTTCTGGCTTTCATGGTTTCCATAGAGAAGTCAGGTGTAAGTCTGATAGGTTTACCTTTATAAGTAACTTGGCCTTTTTCCTTTGCTGCTCTTAGTATTCTTTCTTTATTCTGTATGCTTTGTGTTTTGATTATTATATGGCGAGAGGATGTTTTTTTTTTTGATCCAGCCTATTCGGTGTTCTGTATGCTTCTTGATCCTTCATAGGTATATCTTTCTTTAGGTTGGGAAAGTTTTCTTCTATAATTTTATTAAATATATTTTCTGGACCGTTGAGCTGCGCTTCTTCTCCTTCTTCTATTCCTATTATTCTTAGGTTTGGTCTTTTTATTGTGTCCCATATTTCCTGAATGTTTTGTGATGAGAATTTGTTGGCCTTGCTGTTTTCTTTGATCAGCGTGTTTATTTTCTCTATGGTATCTTCAGAATCTGAGATTCTTTCTTCTATCTCTTGTATTCTGTTGGTTATGCTTGCTTCTGTAGTCTCTATTCGTTTACCTAGATTTTCCCTCTCCAGCTGGCCTTCTGTTTGTGTTTTCTTCTTTGCCTCCATTTCAGTTTTTAAGTCTTGAACTGTTTCCATTATCTGTTTGATTGTTTTTCCTTGGTTTCCTAGGGTATCATTCACTGATTTGCTCAATTCTTCAAACTTTCTGTTATACTTCTCATCCATTTCTATAAGGGCATTTTTTACATGCTGTTTAAGGGCGTCAATCACTTTCATAAAGTCAATTTTATCTACTTCTTCATGATTAAGGTGTTTATGTCCTCCTGTTGTGAGGTCGTTGGATTCTGGTGGTTTCATATAGTTTTTCAGATTGTAGGGTGAATTCTTGCATTGGCGCATGCCCATCTCTTTCTCCGAATGCTCCCCTATGGATCTTCTTTTGCCAGATCAGGTCTCCTTGCCTACTGATGTACCTTCCCAGTGATGGCACTCTGCAGTGATAGCTCTCCTGGTGCTCCAGTGATGTCTCTCCTGGTACCAATATCAGATCTCCGTGCCCAAAGACGGCTCTCCTGATATCCAGATTAGCTCTCCCACTGATGGCTCTCCTGGTGCCAAGATCAAATCTCCCTGCATGTTGGGTAGTTCGTAAACAAAGCCCCTACCTTGCTTGTTGCAGTCAGGCCAGTGAAACAAAGGAAGTCTCGCCTGCCTACTTGCCCTGAGGATTTGCCCCCAGCGCCAGACAGACTGAGCTGGATGGTGTTATGTGCCCAAAGAGGAAAGGGGGCAAAAGGGAGAAGGGTTCTGGATGCAAGCTTGGTGGGACAAGAAGAGAGAGGCAGTATGCAGAGTGTAGAGCCCCTGCAGGGAGCCCAGGGAGTATAGGGTGGGGGATGAGGAACTTCAGAGTTCCCTGTCCAGGGCTGCTTCCGCCGCCGCCAGTCCTCAATGAAGCTTTCTCCTACAGCAGACAGGAATGAATACAGTGACCCACAGCCAGATGCAGAGAATGAGGAACCTTGGAATACTCAGCCCTGTATTGGATGTTTCTCCACCAGAAATCTTCCCTCAGGGCTCAGGGAATCCCCCACAGAAGAGGAGGCATAAAGAATGGAAGAGCCAGAGGAAACAAAGATCTCTAAGTCATCAAGATTAGCATGTATATTAACTCACAGAATTTGCATAGATCTGCACCAGATGGGGCTCTAACTCATAAGCAATCTCCAATTGATAACAACTTGCAAATGAAAATTTAGTTTCTTCCAAGGGGAGTGTCACTAGGGAAACAAGCTATTCTTAAGGGCAGGCTGCATGCAGTAGTAGATGACCTACAGAAATGGTCAACAGAAAATGAACTCAATAGCATCTTTGAGGGGGGTTCCTTACCTTATAATGTCATGTCAGGGCTTTTATCTTTTACTTCTCTCTCTCTCTCTCTCTCTCTCTCTCTCTCTCTCTCTCTCTCTCTCTCTCTACTACAGGTCCTCTGCGTATATATTATGGCTTCCAGTTTTATGTTTTTATGGGATTCCTAAGTGTGTGAATGAATCTCTGCATCTATAGCTGGTTTTTCTATCTTTTCTTCGTCTCTTTTCCTTCTGTTTGTTTGCATTTTATTATTATCCCTTAGGAGCCTGTTAGGGTTTTTTTGTTTTGTTTTGTTTTTCAAGACAGGGTTTCTCTGTAGGTTTGGAGCCTGTTGGGATTTTAATGAGAAACAAAAAGGGTGAATCTAGATGGGAGAGGAGGTGGAAAGGAACTAGGAGGGTAAAGGGAGGGAAAACTGTAATCAGAATATATTAATGTAATGAAAAATCTACTTTCTTATAGAACCCAGGATTACAAGCCCAGAGGTGGTACCCCCTACAATGGGCTGTGCCCTTCCCTATCAATCACTAATTAAGAAAATGCTCTATTGACGGTATTACAGCCCAATGTTATGTAGGCATTTTCTTGGTTGAGATTCTTTTCTCTCAGATGACTTTAGTTTGTGTCAAGCTGACATAAAACTAGCCAGTCCTGGATTGCCTTAGTCATTTCCATAAACTTTATCTTTGTGTTTTCTTGGATATCTCTCAGGCATTTATTCTTCTTAGTTTGAGCTGTTTCTTTGTGCCTTCTTTAAATTCTCTGACTACTTTTTAACCTATTGTCTTTTAATTTACTCTTTTCTTATAGAATACATAGCTACCACAACCTCCCTGCTGTGATAGCTCCTTCAGCCAATATAGCCTTTAAGAGACCAGCCCACTTGGGTATGGTCTCTTATACTATAAATGCAGCTGTAAAGCATTTGCTCTCTCTCTTGCTCCCAGCTCTCTATTCTGGCTGCTAGATTCGGTTCCTGTTCCCTGTTCATGCAGAGGACTGAGTGTCTACCCCAAAATAAATAATCCTTTATTATATGTAGCTCTGAACTAGTTTGGGATTATTTTGTAACTTTAGTTATCATCATCCTGCACCCAAACTTTGCGTTTTCTCTTTATCTTGGGCCCCAACTCAGAATCATTTGATTGCTTTAATAATGGCTCTTAATTTGTTAAACAAAGGATTTTTTCAGCACCTAAGTAAGCAACATGTGCTGTTCACTGCTGCTAGCATCTCCCAGCCACATGGCTGCAACTGTGAAACCTGGCCAATAATGATTATTACACCGACTCCAATTCATTGTAATTGACTTATAACAGGTAAGACAAAAATTACTGGTAACATAACTATCCAGGAGTTCAATAATTATTTTGCTTATACTATGAATGGTATTCTACAAAGCATATGTGATTTTCCTTCTACATCCCATTATTTGATTCTAGGAATTAGTTTTGTTTTTCATATTATCTCATTAAAAAATGGTTTGATAATAGGACTAAGATTGAGGCACTTTCAGAAATAATAGTCTTTACAGATTAATAATGAACAGCTAGTTGAGAAGATCAATACTATAGAGAGGGATAGCATCATTTTGACAAAATTATCAGAAAGAATTTGTGTTGTTGAATTTAACAATCATAATCTGTTGAAAAGTCATGATAGATTAATGGATAAGGTATCTCTCCAGGAAGGTAATAGGCTAACAATCAAAATTATGTTCAAGGATGAGACATCTTTACTGGACAAGTTTCATGCCTTGGAATCCTCAGTTAGAACAGAACATTGGAAAAGAGATTCAGACATCACAAAAGGCAATACTAAAAAGAATAGAAAAGATTGAAGAATTTATTGAAATTGGTGATCAGGGACAGAAGGTACAAGGACAAGATTTAGCTTTATCAGTACATAGCAGACCCTGGGATGACTTACACAAAGTTTTGACTGCATATCCAGTAATTTCCTCAGAAAAACCATCTGGGGGCTGGAGAGATAGCTCAGAGGTTAAGAGCATTGCCTGCTCTTCCAAAGGTCCTGAGTTCAATTCCCAGCAACCACATGGTGGCTCACAACAATCAGTAATGGGGTCTGGTGCCCTCTTCTGGCTTTCAGACATATACACAGACAGAATATTGTATACATAATAAATAAATAAATATTTTTTAAAAAAAGAAAAACCATCTGGCACAAAGTACCCTAAGGTAGTCAAAGAATATGCATGAGAAACAATATGTATATGCAATCTAAAAGAAATTAAACAGGCAATAGTTTCATAAAGGCTACATTCACCTTTTGTCACAGAAAGGGTGATAATGTGGGCTTCAAGCACTAAGGCTACCCCACACGATTGGCTTCAGTTAGTCTCAGTGGTCCTAGAAGATGTACCTCAGCTGCATTGGAAATGTTATTGTAGAGAAGAGGCAAAAATTTTAGAACAACAGGGGAAAACAAAAGGATTTGAGACTTCCCAAGATCAAATTCTTGGTGAGGGTCATTACTCTGATCCCCAGGAACAGGCTCACTATGATGAACACACCTTGTCCCTATATAGCAAGCAGCCTTAAATGCTTGGGAAGGATTTAGGAACTAGGAAATAGAATTGAATCATATATTATGGTTAAACAGGATCAGAAATAATGCTTTAGTGACTTCTTACAAAGATTAACTAAGGCTGTACAAATAGAAGTGACAGACCCTGAAGCTAGACATGCACTTATTGAATCTTTGGATTTTCAAAATGCCCACATAGAATGTAAGAAGACCCTTGGGCTTTTAAAGGCCAGATCAGAACCCATAGATGAATGGATAGTGCATATAATGAATGTTGAAATATTTGTCTATAGTACTGAGGCTTGGGTAGGAGAAGTGATTTCCAGTGGTATGAGGAGATACCAAAATGCCAAAAGTTTTAATTGTGGTAAAATATGTCATCTAAAAATGGAATATAGACAAGAAATTCCTAGGAATAATGTCTCCTCTAGGAATGAAAAGAATAGGAGGACTCAGCCTTCTGTTATATGTAGGAGGTGTGACAAAGGCTGACATTGGACCAATGAATGTAGGTTAACAAAAGACAGACAAGGCAACCCAATACCACTGGGAACTCCTTGGGGAAGCCTCTCATAGGCTCCCATATCAAACAAGGTCCAGTCATTCCCAGTTACAGTGAAGGATATGTCTCACCAGGAAAATTAAACAACCCAATGCCTAATGTAAAAAAAAATACTATTATGGATGATGGAATAGACATGGAGGATGAATCAAAACTCCAGTAGGAAATAGGAAATGTATATTTTGGAAGAGTTCTATAAATGATCATATAAATGACATTGTAATTGAGGAATGACTAGACATAAGTGTGGATGTGAGTATCACTACTCCAGAATCTTGGCATACAGATTGGCCTCTTCAAGAGGCAGATATTTAATTTATAGGAATTGGAACCCTATCTCAAGTGAAACAAAGCATGAGGTGGGTTGAATGCATAGAGCCAGAAGGACAGAAAGGGAGGCTAACACCATATGTAGCTACTATTACAGTGAATTTTTGGGGTCATGGCCTATTGCAGCAATGGAATACCCATAGTAACAGTCCTTTCATCTCCAAAACTCATGTTACTGAGAAGGATATTGTAAGATATTAGAAACAAAGGTCACAAGCCATTCTTGCTATACAAGAATATAAAGCAATAGCAAACCTTTAGAGTTACTGATAGCCTTGCCTTTAAAATGTTTAACTGAGAAATGCATAAGGGTTAAACAATGCCTTTAACAGAAAACAAACTATAGGTTTTAGAACAGATGGTACAGGAGCATCTAGATGCTCGCCATATCAAAGAATCTATCAGCTCTTAAAATTCTCCCATATGATCAACCTACCCCTGGACCCAGCAATACCACTCTTGGGAATATACCCAAGAGATGCCCTATCATACAACAAAAGTATATGCTCAACTATGTTCATAGCAGCATTATTTGTAATAGCCAGAACCTGGAAACAGCCTAGATGCCCTTCAATGGAAGAATGGATTAAGAAAGTATGGAATATATACATATTAGAGTACTACTCAGCAGTAAAAAACAATGACTTCTTGAATTTTGCTTGCAAATGGACGGAAATAGAAAACACTATCCTGAGTGAGGTAAGTCAGACCCAAAAAGAGGAACATGGGATGTACTCACTCATAATTGGTTTCTAGCCATAAATAAAGGACATTGAGCCTATAATTCGTGTCCCCAGAGAAGCTAAATAAGAAGGTGTACCCAAACAAAAACATATAGTCATCCTCCTGGATATTAACCTTCATCAAGTGATAAAAGGAGACAGAGACAGTGACCCACATTGGAGCAATGAACTGAAATCCCAAGGTCCAAATCAGGAGCAGAAGGAGAGAGAGCACGAGCAAGGAACTCAGGATCGTGAGGGGTGCACCCACATACTGAGACAATGGGGATGATCTATCGGGAACTCACCAAGGCCAGTTGGCCTGGGTCTGAAAAAGCATGGGATAAAACTGGACTCGCTGAATATAACGGACAATGAGGACTGCTGAGAAGTCAAGAACAATGGCACTGGGTTTTGATCCTACTGAATGTACTGGCTTTGTGGGAGCCTAGGCAGTTTGGATGCTCACCTTACTAGACCTGGAAGGAGGTGGGAGGTCCTTGGACTTCCCACAGGGCAGGGAACCCTGACTGCTCTCAGGCTGATAAGGGAGGGGGACTTGATTGGGGGAGGGGGAGGGAAATGGGAGGCGGTGGCGGGAAGGAGGCAGAAATCTTTAATAATTAATTAAATAAAAAAATTCTCCCATATTTGTTAAAAAGAGATCTTGAAAATGGAAAATGATGACAGATCTAAGAGTGGTCAACAAGGTTATTCAACCTATGGGCTCTCTACAATCTAGAATTTCTGTCTTCTCTATTACCAAAAGGATGGCCTCTCATAGTTATTTATTTAAAAGATTGTTTCTTCACTATACCTTTAAAAGAAAAGGACAGATAAAAATTTGCTTTCACAGTGCCTACTTGTAATAATTCTCAGCCTACTAGGAGATACCAGTGGGCTATCCTCCCACAGGGAATGCTCAATATCCCCACCCAGTGCCAATACTTTCAAAGTCAGCCATTGGAAGTTATATGTAAGCAATTTCCAAAGTCTGTAATGACATTTTTATCTGACCCAAATGAAGATACTTTAGAAAGAATGTTTTAATAAATAAAGAAAGTTTTATCTAAATGGGGATTACAAATTGCTCCTGAAAAAATACAAAGAGGAAATTCTGTCAATTACCTATGTTACAAAATAGATTTACAGAAAATTAGAACACAAAAGGCACAAATTAGGGGAGACCAATTGTAGACTCTTAATGACTTTCAAAGATTGTTAGGAAACATTTCCAGTCCACTACTGACTGTTGGGATAACACCTGACCTAACAGATCATTTAAACAAAACCTTAGATGTTGACAAAGACAAATAGTCCCAGGGAATTAACAGCTGAAGCGAAAAAAAAAATTGTTGATGATTGTTGAGGAGAAATTACAGGAGGCACATGTCGATAGAATGAATCCAAATCTTAACTGTATTCTAGTCATTTTGCCTTTCAGAATTTCCCCTACAGTAATTTTTATGCAGAGGGAAGATATTAACTTAGAATGGATCTTTTTACCACATAAACCAAGTAAAAAATTAAAGACTTATGTGGAAAAGTCTCTGAATTAATTATAAAAGGAAAATGGCAACTTCACCAACTAGCTGGTATAGACCCAGCAGAGATTATAGTGCCTTTTACTACTGATGAAATTTTTAAAAAGTATGGGAAGACAATGAACCCTGGCAAAGGGATCATAATAATTTTGGGGAGAAATTAATAGCAATTATCCAAAAAGCAATAGACTTAACCTTATAGAGAGAACTTCTTGCATTCTTCCCCAAATTGTATGTGATGCACCAATAACTGGAGCCATACATTTTATACTGATACAAATAAATTAGGAAAGGCAGGTTACAAATCAGAAGAATTAAGTAAGGTAGAACAAGGCCCTTATAATTCTGTCTAAAAGGCAGAGTTGTATGCTATTCTCAGGGCACTAAGGAATTTTAAAGAATCTCTCATAATAGTTACTGATTCACAATATTCAGAAAGAGCTGTCTTGCATGTTGAAACTGCTGAATTTATACCAGATGAAACAGAATTGACTTCATTATTCATTCAAGTTCAAGAAATAATCAGGAATAGGCTTTGTCCCATATACATTAACACATATCCAATCCCATACGGGTCTGCCAGGTCCTCTAGCACAAGGTAATACAGAAATTCATCAATTATTGCTTAGAAGTGTGCTGAATGCCTCAGAATTTCACAAGAAACATTATGTCAACAGTAAAGATTTAAAGAAAGAGTTTTCTATTGTGTGGCAACAAGCTAAGGAGATTATAAAGAGATGTCCTACTTGCTCTTTCTATAACCAAACATCATTACCTGCAGGCAGTAACCCAAAGGGTACTCAAAGGAATGAAATCTGGCAGATGGATGTGTTCCACTTTACAGAATTTGGCAAATTAAAATATGTACACCACACCATTGACACTTGTTCGGGTTTTCAATGAGCAACTTCCTTGAGCTCAGAAAAGGCTGATTCAGTAATCACACATTTATTAGAAGTTATGGCCATTATGGGTATACCTGCACAAATAAAAACCGACAATATTTCTCTAAGAAAATGAAAGGTTTTTTTGCTTTTTATAATATGAAGCATATTACAGGTATACCAAACAATCCTATAAGTAAGTCAGTTTTAGAAAGATCAAATTGAACTATCAAGGATATACTAAACAAACAGAAAAGGATGGAAAATACCCCAAGAAATGAATTTCATAAGGCTTTATTAACCTTGAATTTTCTTGACGCTAGTGAGAAAGGAATAACGGCAGCAGAAAGACATTGAATAATAGAAAAAAAAAACTTCTGAATTAAATCAGCCAGTATATTTCAAGGATGTGTTTACCTCACAATGGAAACCAGGAGATGTGTTATATTGGGGAAGCGGTTTTGCTCTTGTTTCCACAGGAGAAGAAAACCTGTGGATACCATCAGAATTAATATAGATTCGGCTTGAAAAAGAGAATCCTCTTGAGAAAGAGAAATGCCAGCTCATCCACAGAGGTGACAACCAATCATACTCATCTTCAAAGACTCGAGAGACCTTGGACATCTAGATGCCTAAACATGAAAAGGTAGCTATCCAGAAAGAATCAACAAGCAAAGAGAAATCTGATTTATGATGCTGTATCATCTGCAAGGTAAAATTTGATTATCTGGACATGTTTACATCTCTAATTAAAAATAAGGCTTTGGAATTGGGCAATGGCTATTCTTCTCTACATACAAGCATGTTTTTAAAAGAAAAATTCAGAATTTCTGTCCCATGTCAGGAGCCATCTGGTATGGGACAGAAACAAAATAGATTTTAAGGAAATATTTTCCTTTTCTCCATGCCCATTTTGTGTATATTGTATCTTTTATTGAATATATATCTATATGAATCATGATTAAGTTTTCAACAATGAACAGTAGATTTTCCTGAAGTAATTTTTGAAGCTTCCAGGAATAAGATGGGGCCCCACAAGAATGACTCCACCTGGTTGATATGATGTCATAATGCTGATAGTGCGACTGTGAGACTGGTTTTGGGGTAACAGCTGTGGAAATGGTACACCTCCTTACAACATTCTGGCCAGAACTCCAAATAAGAACTTTTAAAAAGGCATAAAAAAAACCCTATTGACTACTGAGAGACCATTTCCAATTATACAAAACATCAATCTTGAAATTTAACCATCATTTTGCTTTTACAGGATCCCATAGAAAGAACATCGCCCCCATGACAGCTGGAAGCAATTCTAGAAGATGACATCCTCTCTCCCAACAAAGTTTGTCCTCATGATTAGGGACACCATTTACGTGTTGATTATTACTCGTATAGGGTTAGGGGTTGGGGTGAAAATTATGTAGGCCCAGAGATCTCAAAAAACAAAAACAACGACAACAAAAAAAAAACAAAGAGGGAAAACTGAATGGGATAATAGGTCGATTCGTGTGAATGTACTCACACTAATAATAGTGAGCAATAGAGTGAATACTTGTGAGCTATTTTTTATGGACAATTTACATTGGTATAGATTTTTTATATTGATACAAGTTCAAATTATATTTGTTATATTGAATATGCTTCTATTTCTGCTTACAATATTTGTATACCTATGCTAAGTTATTTTCTCAGAATGTATGCTTACATGTTTCTACCTCTGTTTAAGACATTTTGTATATTGATACAATTTTAGGATATATTTATCATATTGCATTATATATTTCTACTTCTGATCAAGATATTTATACATTGTTTATATTTTGAGGTCATTGTCCTCCTTTACTGCACAGTTGTTTAAAGATTATTTAATAGTATTCTGCTATGAAGTCTTAATCTTTAAGTTATATAGGTATTAAGTATTATAGGTCAATAGTCATTCATGTTTGTTATATCTTTAGTCAGACTAATTAGGTTCTTTAAATATACAGAGATTGGTTTCTGCATAGATAGGTAACCTTCAATCACTTCAATGATCTGAAGAACATGGTATTCACATAACTTAGGATTCTGTTGACGTGGGACACAATTGCTCCTGGCAGCACCAATCTATTTCTGAGAGACTATTGAACACCAAAGACACTCCACTTGGAGCTTGTTTTCTTCTTGGCACAACTGGCCTTTGGGCAAAGAACTGCCCATGCCTCAACCACTGACAAAGTATACCTTTAGACAAGTAGGCGGTGCTCTTAACCACTGAGCCATCTCTCCAGCCCTGACAAAGTATACAATGTCCAGACTGGTCTAGCAGGATACAAGAAAAAAGACTGCCAAACCTTGCCAAGACAGGGTAAGATGATTCTGTAAATTTTCCTGCCTCTGAAAACAGTCTGTCAGTTACTCTATGCCCTAGCCAAAATTAGTTGCTCCAACATTGCAAATGAGACTTTGGGTGATTGCCCAGGTAGCCAGTTGTCTCTGTCATTTGTTGCACATTTTGGAAGTTGCTTGATTGTACTTCCTGCCTACTCAAGTAATATTATCTCTCTTCTCTGGCCTTCAGTGGGGTTGAAGATTAGACAGTCATAGTTACCTTCCTCTTGTGATTTATCCAAGCTCTAAGATTTAGACTCCACAGGATAGAATGTTTGTTAAAAGATTAGGATATGTTCCTTGCTTAATATTGTTTATGCTGGTTGTAATTCTAACTTTGTACTTGATATCTGTTCCTAGTGTACATAGTTTGTATTGGGTTCGGAACTCTCTTATTTAAACAAAAAGGGTAGGTGCTGTGGGAGCTCCTTCAGCCAATAGCCTTTAAGATACCAGCCCGCTTGGGTGTAGACTCATACTATAAACACAGCTGTAAAGCATATGCTCACTCTCTTGCTTCTGGCTGCTAGATTTTGTTCCTGTTCCCCATTCGTGAGGAGGACTGTGATCAAGAACTGTGATTTGTGAGTCTACCCCTAAATAAATAACCCTTTATTATACATAGTTCTGAACTAGAGTGGGATTATTTTGTAACTTCCATCATCACCTCCCCTTCCTCCACTCCTCTCATCTTCCCCCTACACACACACACCTCTCTTCTTCCTCAAGTCTACTGCTATTCTGTTTTCCTTCAGAAAAGAACAGTCCTCCCAGTGATATCAACCAGATGTGGCATAACAAGATGCAATAAGACTGGGCAAAAACCCTCATATCAAGGCTGGCCAAGGCAACTCAATGGAGGAAAGGATCCCAAAAGCAGGCAAAGAGTCAGAGATACTCCCATTGCTGAGAGTCCCACAAGAACAGCAAGTTACACAGCCATAATATATATGCTGAGAACCTAGCTCAGACCTATACAGGCTCCCTGATTGTTGCTTCAGTCTCTATGAGCACATATAAATTCTGGTTAGTTTATTTTGTGGGCCATGCTCTTGCAATGTCCTGGAAACCTCTGACTCCTTCAATACCTCCTCCCCCTCTTCTGTGGGGTTCCCTGAGCTCTGCCTAATGTTTGTTTGTGGATCTCTGCAGGTGCTCCCATAAATTGCTTGGTGAAGTGTCTCTGATGATAAATTGGACTAGGCACAAATCTATGAATATAATAGATACTGCTAGGAAATATTTCATTAAACTTTTTATTGCCAGTCTTGTTTGATTCTACCATAGGTCTCAGAGCCATCAGGCCATCCTAGTACTGTCAGGCATGGGCTCCCTGTTGTGATCTGGGTCTCAAGTTAAACCAGTCATTGGCTGGCTATACCCACAAGCTCTAGGCCACCATTTCCCCTGAATTCTTCCATGAAGTTTGTTCTCTAAGATTCTGTTTTCTGGAGTTCATCTAGGTAATTATTAATGACAAACATCTCTACAGGACTGATAGGTTTTAGAGGGGAGATACTGGTTTTATGTTACGTTTTTATGGTGAGGTTTTGTTAATTCTTTCTGATATGAACAGGTTGGGGCAGAATAGAGGATGTGTGAGTTATTGGAAATGGTTCAAGTGAAATTAAATCAGATTAACAAAGAAGACTGAGTTGCTGTGCAGGATGTACATCCTGGTCAAAGCCTGGAGGTGGGGATAGATCTGCCTGGATAGACAATTTAGATTTGCTATAGAAGGATTCTGTGGATCAGGGACAGGCAGGGTAGGTTCTGTAAGAAGCCTAGCGGGTGATTGCACTGCAGGCAGGGGTGGCCAGGCTAGACAGGAGCACTAGATGTGGGGTTGGGATAGATCTGGAGAACTGGGAAGAGTACATGGAGGGTGCAGTCAGGCATATCTACTGGGATAGACCCTGAAGAAGGATGTATATGATCTGGCTGGGTGGAAAAGTTGGATCAAAAAATTTAATTTAATCTTGAATTATTTTCTCTTCAAGATACATTGATAACATTATGCTGATGGCATCTAGCAACTTCACTTGACTTAATGTTAAGACACATGTCAGAGACTGGAAAATAAATCCAATTAAAAAGTCATTTCTATTTTCATGAAATTTCAGCGAATCCAGGGACAATGGGGCATATTGGGATAAATTGTTACATCTGGCCCTTCCCATAATTAAGAGGTACTATGGTCAGTGGGAGTATTTAGATCACCAAGGCAATATATTCTTTACTTGAATGTGTTACTCTTGCCAATTCATTAATTTACCTAAAACTGCTAGTTTTCAATAGATACCAGAATAGTAAACTTTTAAAGCTTGACTTATGTTTTATCCACGGGTAGTATAGCAAAGTCAAAATTAAATGTAGTAGTTGAGAGCCTTGTACAGAAAACTATGTACATTTAGATAGGTAGGAATGACACAGAATATAAGTAAATCCAATCTTAAAAGGAGAAATTGGGCCACAAAACAAACATTCTTTTAAAATGCACTATAATATTTTTCTGTTTGTTATACAAGCATTTGCTGTAGAAATGATTATGGAAGTAACTATGAATTAAAATAAAAAGTCAGCATAGATGTTTTAAACTAACACCAAATGGAGAATAAATACAATTTCTGACAACATGAAAATGAAAAATGAGTTAATCTACATACACAACAAAATTTGAAAGAACACTTGAAGTGATGTGAAAAAATAGCTACAGAAATGCCAGGTGTGCATTACTGAATAAAGATTGTGAATCAATGTAAAAATGTAAGCATGGTTTGATATTTTACATACAAGAAATATATTAATTATAATATGCAACAAAATATGTATATATTTCTGGAAATACATTGTACAGAAATAAGGAAGAATCAAAGTATAAGAAATTGCTAATGTTTGTCATCTATTAATAGAACTATATGAAATTAAAATCACTATATAACAGTAATGTGAAACTTTAAACTTGTCTGTAAGAATGTGCAGGGACTAATATTAAATGATAGCAATGAATATTCTTAGCATCTTGGGTTCAAATGAGAAAAACCGAAACAACAGACATACATTTTAATTCAGCAAAAAAAAAAAAAATGAGGCCAGACAAAGATCAAGCCTATCAAAATAGGGGTTTGACATAGATCAAGTGGTGCATCATACGAATAGATAGACTAATCATTGATTTTTACTTTTGTAACTTTACCTATATTTTAAAACTAAGTTAAAAAAATAAAACTAAGTTATTTGACTTACAAGAAAAAACATAAAAAATGAAAGCAAACAAAAAGGAGGCATAGTTTTCATAGAATATTAGTAAAAACAGTTTCTAATAACTAGGGGGGAAACTTGTGCAGGAAAATGGACATTCATCTAACATGTTAATGTAAAATGATACATCTAGGATCTTTTTTTTTAATTTTTTTTATTCTTTTTTAATTAAAATTTCCACCTTCTCCCCGTTTCCCATTTCTCTCCCCTCCTCCCAAATATTGCCCCCTCCCTCCACTCCCCTCCCCCTATCCCCACTCCTCTTCTCCTCCCCCCACACCATTCCCCCTCCCTCTCGATACTGGAGAGCAGTCCAAATTCTCTGCCCTGCGGGAAGACGAAGGTCTTCTATCTATGTCCAGGAAGGTGAGCGTCTAAACAGGCTAAGCACCCACAAAGCCAGTTCATGTATTAGGATCGAAACCTAGTGCCATTGTCCTTGGCTTCTCATCAGCCTTCATTGTCCGCCATGCTCAGAGAGTCTAGTTTCAACCCATGCTTATTCAGTCCCAGACCAGCTGGCCTTGGTGGGCTCACAATAAATCAGTTCCACTGTCATAGTGGGTGGGTGCATTCCTCGTGGTCCTGGTTTCCTTGCTCATGTTCTCCCTCCTTCTGCTCCTCATTTGGACCTTAAGAGCTCAGACCATTGCTCCAAACTGAGACTCTGTCTCTATCTTGATCCATCACCAGATGAAGGTTCTAAGGTGATATGCAAGATATTCATCAGTATAGGATAGGGTCATTTCAGGTTCCCTCTCCTTAGTTGCCCAAGGTACCAGCTGGGGACATCTCCCTGGACACCTGCTAACCCCTCTAGAGTCAAGTTTCTTGCCAACCCTAAGATGGCTCTCTTAGTTAGGATATATACTTCGCTGCTCCCGTATCCTCCCTTCCTATATCCCAACCATCCTAATCCCCCGAGCTCCTCCCATCCTCCCCTTCTCATGTTTCTCATCCCATTTCCCCTTTGCCCCTTGCCACCTCACCCGCATCTAGGATCTTAACGGCATTTAAAAGACCCCCACCCCTCTTTCTCTCTCGGCTTTTTGAGACAGGGTTTCTATGTGTAGCTGTGGCTATCTTGGAACTAGCTTTGTAGACCAGACTGGCCTCGAAATCACAACGATCTGCCAGCCTCTGCCTCCCAAGTGCTGGGACTAAAAGTATGTGCTACAACTGCCCGGTAACTTCTACTTTTTAATACTTTTAGGCATTTATCCGAAGGAAACAATACAAGGCTACTACCTGAAATAAAACATATATGTTCAGGTGTTCTGGGGAAATTTTAGAAACTACTTTTATGTCCAAGGTAAAGAAACACTTAAAAAATAATGATATGCCTATAGAATTAGCAAGTTTTGAAAAAATATTAAATAGCAAAAATGTGTTTTATGTGTGTTTATATGTGAGAAATTCCACATAATATATTCAATATAAATATTTAGAATATACATTTAATATTGAATATATTATTTGGTATTTGCTTTAAAATGTACTAATAGGCAGTAAAATAAATGCTTATTTTAAAGCGGTTGATGTGTTTAATAGTTATGCCATTTTCTTAAAAAGAACTCTATTTGTAAAATAAAAGAAAAATATCTACAAGTCTCATCAATTACTCATGACTTGAAAATACTAACTCAAGAAAGGAAATATGTAGTATTTATACTGTTGACAGGCATAAATATTATGGAAATAGCATTTGATAAAAGTGACTAATGTATATAAGCCAAATAAATATCCCTAGAAGTATAGAAACACTTAAAATTATTTTCTTCATAATACTGAGCATACTGGAGCTACAAAGACTCAAGCCATTGAAAAGTATGGCAGAAATTATACCTCATCAATAAAAAGGAAATTTTAAAACGTGTATATTTAATATGTGGAAGTATAAAAAGCCTCAAATAGTGAAAATATATCAAAGTAAAACATATTTCACTTTAGGCTTTTGTAAGTATCAGTTTTATGCAGATGTTCCACATTTCAAAATTTATATTGTCAAGTAATTCAGTGGTTTTTGATTTTGACTTAGTGAGGATACTTTAAGTACTTCTATAAATTTAATAAAGATATATAATTAAATAAAACAAGGTCTCCAATTGCCCTAAAAAATTATAGGTATACAAAAGTGAATGTCATACCCACTCTAGAAAATTGACCAGATGCTTAAAACTTCTGGCACTTGTGTTATTCTGAGAAGAAAATACGACTACCTTAATAGAAGGACACTAACAAAAAGCATTAGACCTCCCTTTATATTCATTTTACTTTGGACAACATAAGACCAGGAAAAATATCTTAAGTATGAGGAAAGTTCCTTTAGGTTTCACTTTTGAGAGCACTGCTGTAGATAAGGGGAAAAAGGCAAGTGGAAAAAAGAGGAACAGTGAAAATAATATTCCAAAATCTGTGTGGAAATATTGATATAGAAGCATGTATAATCTGAAGCCCATATTTGGTTCATTCATACACTGGAACACTACACAAGCACAAGAAATATTTTAAAAGAATATTTAATGACAATGAAAGGAAGTTCAAGAATATCTATACATCTATGTCTATAATCTATATATTTATGCATGAAAAAGCAGATATTGAAATATTATATATTAAATACACATTTATATCACATGAAAAACACTGGGCACATACAGATCAGCACAATTCAAGAAGGCATGGGATTCATTAGCATTGATAGCTGAGAGCGTTTAGTTTCTTCTGTTAAATGGTCTGCTTAGTGATTTTTTTTTCCTGCAACGTAGCTGATTTATTTTTCTGGCAAGAAGGAAAAGGAAAGGAAGCGGGAATGCAGAAAAGGGCAATTAACAGCTTTCAATTCCAGTGAAATAACGACAGTGAAATACCATTTGCAGCAGCTCATGATGCTACACGCGCGCCTGCAAGCGCGCAAGCACACACACACACACGCACACACAAACACACACACAGTTACAGTGGACCATGAGACTGCGCAGGGGAGATGGGCATACTCTTTTTTTTTTTTTCTAGCTGCACTGGCTGGCTGGCACAAATACAAACTGGTACAATGCTTATGAAAGGGAGCCTTTTGGCAACACACAGGGAAAGTCACTGAAACGTCTATATATGAATCCTGCAAGTCCACAGTTAAGGAGAGGCCATCCAGGATGCTAGCCTAGATTTGGCTTGACAAGGAAGGAGTCACTCATCAGGGCACGCAGTGTTGGTTTTTAAACGCAGGGAAAGAACTAGGCACCTGAATGTCCAACAGTGCGGGAATGATTACAGAAATGTTAAGGTCCATGGATAGATACACAGGAGCACTCTGCAGGCACTGAAGATGATATTCCATAAGCCTGTTGAATAGCATGGAAAGAAGTTCAATGCGTTGATTTCTGTTTGGTTTTCTTCGCTGAAGAAAGCAGGTTAAGAAACACCACACACATGAACCACTCTACAAGAATATGTTAAAGGGGAAGGTGGGTCTGGGGTGAGAGGGGGGAGAAAGGGGTAGCAGAGAGCCTGGAAAACAGCACACCAAAGAAGGTAAAAGAGGTTCTCTCTGAGTATTAGGATGATGGGAAGCAATTGCACTCTTGGTTCTTTCTCCCACATCAGACTTCCTTCTCCTTCCAGATATTTCTACCAGGAAATTGCATCACCTGTGCAGTAAACAAAGAGACAGAAACGCTTTTAAGAATCAGACCGACCACAGGGAGAAGAGGCAGCCTTTACCCTCTCAAATGGCACAGATTAGTGGGATTATTGGCAGAGGGGGGGAGTTTACTGGGGGTGGAGAGAAAGGAGGGAAGGAGAGGATAGAAGAGGGAAGAGGGGGGGCTGAGAGCAGAGAGGGGATGGGGAAGCTAGCTTGCGCTGGCTGGCGGGGGGGGGGGGGGAGGAGAGGGGAGGGAGAGAAGGCAAGAGAGGGGAGGAAGGAAAGAGGAAATGGGGAGGGGAAGGGGAGCGGGGAGGGGTGAGGAGGGAGAGGGAGAGAGAAACCTGCACTCCCAATACAATACACTGCTGGTGGGTTGGGGGATTGGGGGGGTGGGGGCTGTAAACGGGGTGGGAGCCAAGCTTTGGCTCTACTGGCTGGGTCCTGGGATGTCTTCATCGAAAGGTGGCCTCGTCATCGGAGTCATCGTCGAAATCCTTGAAGTCGGCGCTGGTGGACTGGCGGGCCCAGGCTCCCCTCTCAGCCTCTCTCTCCTTGTGGGACTTGAATCTCCCCACGAAAATCTTGCGGTAGTTCAGGAACATGCCATTCAGCGCATCTATGGCCCGCTCGGCCGACTCCTGCTTCTGGAAGTGCACGAACCCGTAGCCCTTGGGCCCCTTTTCGTCACAGGCCACCTTGCAGGACAGGATGTTGCCAAAGGCCGAGAAGATGTTGTACAGCGCCTTGTTGTCGATGGTCTTGCCCAGGTTCTTGATGAAGACGTTGCCCACCCCGCTCTTGCGGAGCGACGGGTCCCTCTGGGACCACATGATGCGCACCGGCCTGCCATTGATAACGTCAAAGTTCATGGTCTCCAGGGCCCGCTTGGCGTCCAGCGGTTGCTGGTAGTTGACATATGCGTAGCCCAGAGAGCGTCGGGTGACCTTGTCCCTGCAAATGCGGATGGACAGGATGGGCCCGGCTGGGCTGAACTTCTCATACAGCATCGACTCGGTCACCTCGGGGTGCAGGTCGCCCACGTAGAGCGAGGCATTGGGATAGTCTGGGTTCCCATCGGAGGAGCCCCCGGCCGCCGCCTCTTCCTCTTCTGCAGCCAAGGCCGCCGCCAGCTCTTCATCCATGTCCACCCTCCCGTAGGAAGGCGACGCAGCAGCCTCCGCAGCGGCCCCCGTGGCCTCCGGCAGGCTGGCCTCCTCCAGGCTGGCCTCGGTGGCTGCCACCGCCGCGACCGCGCCGGCCGCCTCCGCCTTCTCCCCGGCCAGGGCCGCCGCCTCCCCCAGGCTGGCCTCGGCCGCCTCGGCCTCGGCCTCCACCTCGGCCTCCACCTCTGCTTCCGCCTCCGCCACGGAGGCCTCCGCTACCGCCTCCGCCACGGTCGCCGCCGCAGCCTCGGCCGCCGCAGCCGCCGCTGCGGCGACCTCCGCCGCCACTGTCGCCGCGGTCGCCACGGTCACCGCTGCCGCCGGGCCGCTGCCGCGACCTCCCTTCCCGAGAACTGAGGGGACAGAGAGGCGGCGAGAGCCGGTGGGCGCCGGAACCCGGGCCGGGGGCTCGCGCGGGCGCTGCGGACGGGGACCCCGGTCTGGCCGAGCAGGCGGGACCCGGTCACCCGGGGTGGCGAGCGCTGGCCGCTAGTGCGCACAGCCCGCTCTCCGCAGCCTGCAGCCGCCGCCGCTGCCGCTCGCTCGTGGGCTGGCTGGCGTGCGGGGCGCGGGCGGGAGGGCGGCGTGTGGTGGGGGGCGGGGGGGGTGTTGGCGTCTGTGGTCCGGGCAGCTGGGAAGGCTTCTGTCTCTTTGGTTCCCCCTGTGGCTGCTGCGGGGCTGCGGGTTGCGGGGGCGGGGTGAGCTTGGGGTGGGGGTGCCAGTGCGCAGCCTCTGGGGCGCCCACGCGTTGGGGAAGAGGATGCCAGGGACCGGACTGCGCTCTGGACCAGAGGAATTCGGGTTCCATGTCTTCAGCTGGCGCGGGGTGGCGGGGGGGGGGTGGCGGGGGTTGCCCCTTCCCCCATAAAGGAAGGTTGCCATGATTCAAGCATGAACCTTGCAAGGGTGGGTGGGGTGGCCTTGAAGCCAGGCTAGCCCTGCCCGATGGAGCCTAGAAGCAGTGTCTCAACATCCAGGGGGTCTCCAGCCCCGCAAAAAGACACACACACACACACACACAGGTGGGGGAGGGAGGGAGAAAGGGAGAAAAGCGACAGCATTTCTCTCTCACACACACTCACACATACACAGAACACACACACAGAGAGCTAGAGAGAGAGAAGCAACAGCATTTCTCTCACACACACTCACACATATACAGCACACATGCGCAGACACACAGAGGCAACAGCATTTCTCTCTCTCTCTCTCACACACACACACATACACAGCACACACACACCCAACAGCAACAGCATTCTCTCTATCTCGTGTGGTGTGTATTTCTCTATGTGTCTCTCTCTCCCTCTCACAACACACACACACACACACACACACACACACAGGCACTACCTAATGTCACCGCCACCCCTGACACCCAGGAAAGCGTGAATCTTCCCAGCTCCCCACGCAGCCTGCTGAGCCATTTTCTGCTCCCCCTTCCCACCCCCCACCCCCACTCTGCAACATTTCCAAAAGAGAGAATAAAGAATGTGTGCTCATTCATAACGCCCTGCCACAAATACTCTACATGGAGCCTGTGCCAGTCCCTGGGGATGCAGAGGTCTGGAAGACAGAGGAATAGGCGCTGCCTTCGAGCTTCTCCTGGGGAGCACAGAACCTGGACTGGAAATTGCTCCCCACTCCACCCTCAGCCTCTCCATGTCTCTGCCCCAGCCCCTGGACTACTGTGGACCTGGGGTTCTGCAGAGCCTCAGCTCCTCCTGCCATGTGGGGAGTGAAAATCAAGACTACCTAGTCTCTAGGGCAGCCCTCAATGGTAAGTCAAAGCCAACTGGAGGGGGGGCACTGGGCGGGATGTGCGCGCCGAGGGGGGGGGCGAGCTGAGAAGGGCCTGGCCCAGAGACAGGTGCTCCTTCACTCTTAGCTATGCCTTTGAGGTGCTGAGGTCCCTGACCAGAACCAGGAAGTGCTCATCCCTGCCCAGAAGGCAAATGAGACAGGACCTGAAACATCTCTTTAGGGTGAGATGCTGAGTCCCCAGTCAGCAGCTAGTCCTTCAGGCACTGGGGGCTGGGACTGTGGAAAGGCAGCAGTGACTGCTGGTATGTTAATGTGTGGAGAGAGCAATGAGAGCACACAGAGCTAAATGCTGAGGGAGCAGGCAAGCTGGCAGCCTGCAGAGTGTGGACCAAAACAGGGACTGGAGTCCCAAGTCCAGAAAGGAGGACCAGATGTTGAGAGTTCTGGTAGGACTCAAGGGCAGCTGTGTTCAAGAGGGAATGCACAAGTGGGTTGTGAAAGGAAGTGGAACTGCTCCATGCCTAGGCAGGAGGGAAGGCATCCAGGCAAAGGAATCACTGCCTGTCCCAGGATCAGTGATGCAACAGCACCCACATGGTCACTGGTGCTCATACCACATGACCTAGCTTGGATAGTCTCCAGGGCTATGCATGGTGTGGAAGATAGCTAGGAGACTGTATCAGTGGGCTTGCTCCCAACTCAGTCTGTGCAATAAAGGGGTGAAGAGATCAAAATGGCAAGAGAGTGATTTGAACATCAGTGCAAATACAAGTGTGGGTTCCCCCACACAAATCTGTGGCACAACATGAAGAAAATGGTCAGACGGAACTAGCTCCAAGAGAGTCAGAACCAACTTGCCCTCTGACTGCACTGCCATTTCAGACATGTGGTCTCGTGTTTACCACAAACCAGTGGCATCATGTGGATATGTTTTAAAAATTGAAATGCCCAAACCATGGTGCCTTTCCTCAAGACTTCTAGACTTCCCTACAGTGACTCAAGGTGCTTCTTTACATTGTACAATTGCCCCCAAGAAGACTGAGTGTTTTCAGGTTTTGTTTTGTTTTTGTGAAATTTGATGGAAAGCAAAATGTAGTAAGTTTGATGTTGACTTCTTCATACAGGATTCCTTATGCCTTGTTCTCCTTCATCATCACCCCTGCCATCTGCCATGCCCAGCACTGCTCCAGCTAATCCCCTTCATCTCCAGTTAGTCCTTCCCTTTGCTTTGTATTCCTCTAGTCTAGTTCCTGGCTACATTAAGATCTCGTCTTTGCACTCATGACCCTCCTGTTAAGTCTGATCTTCGTCCCTCCTTCCTTCCCTCCTTCCTCCTCCCTCCCTCACTCTCTCTCCCTCTCCCCACCCAGTCACACACATACATGCACGCGCACACATAGAACATATATGCTCTTGCGGGAACACTAGCCCCCCCCCCCCCGGTCTATATCTTGGCTGCACGCTTGCTGAAATATGGGTGTTTTTCTGAGTCTGGGTCTCCAGTTGCATCCATTTTCTTGTAAGTATTATGATGTCAATCCTCTTTACAGCTTCTTTAAATTGCATCCCATGTGTGTGCACACTGCTCTGTTCTTGTGCGCATCCCCAGAGGTTCATCTAGCTTTTTCCACGTGTTGGCTCTTGTGCATAGCACAGCCATACCCAAGGATGCAGAAATATCTCTGTGGTGTGTAGATTTAGATCTTTGGTGTTTATGACCATGAGTGACAAAGATAGATTGAATTTGTGAGGAGTCACCATAATCAGTCACATGGTGGTTTTGCAGGTTCACACTCGGCCAGGCAGTGAATAAGTGTTCCCCTTTCCCCGTATCCTCATGGCCACTTGTCCTCTTTTTCCTTCACAGTGTCCATTCTGACTTGGGTTAGATGGACTATGGGAGGTTTTGTATGTGATTTCCCCCAGATGAGGTTGAACACTGCCTCAAGTATTTGTTCGCCATTTGTGCTTAGCATCTCATCAGGTCTGTGTGACCAGACTATGGTGACCACGGAATTTCACATGCCAGCACAGGGTCCTGCCACCGCAACCCAGTCCACCTTATGTATACAAGGCTTTCTGTGTGGCTTTCTCTGTTGGCAGAAGCTACTCAGGATAGGAGAACATGAACTTGAGAATGAGACCTCGTCCCTGTAGGGTGAGGCAGGACTTTCCATCTCTTCCTGAGAAGCAGGTATGGAGATAGGATTCTTGCCTTGTGGAAAAGCCTAGTTCTATACACCTAGACAGAACTTGTACCAGTAGAAGCAAAAAGCAGAGAGAGACCTAGGACTTGGGAGTCAGGTGCCATCCCTTCCTTGCCCTCTGGATATGCCCAGCTCTCTGCACCTAGACAGAGCTTGTCCCAAAGAGCGAGGGGCAGGGACCTAGGACTTGACTGAGCTTGTCCCAACAGAGGCAAGGGGCAGGGAACCACGGCTTAGGAGTCAGGGGCCATCACCTAGTGGTCTGGGGCGGGATGCTTGCAGGCAGAGGGGACAGACAGATGAGCTGCGCCTCAAGTTTTCAGGTGTCTATCCACGATGGCCAGCATAGGTAAAGCCATGATTGTTGTGTAGGGCTGGATGATATGATGGCACCTTGTGACCATAGCAGAGGGTCTGCTCTTCATGGGAGCAGGAGACCTATGAGAAGGGAAATGAACTCCAGACAATACAGGACCAGGGTTCCACAGGATCCTACTCGGCCTTTGTAGGTATGAACACTGACCCAAAGACATCAGGGGCATAGATGGAGAAATGGGTACAGGGAAGTGCCACCAAAGTCTGCACCCTGGTCCTAGAGACAGTCCTTAAGATCCCCAACCACAGTAATAGAGTGACCAGTACAGTAACCAGGACAGCAGCTGGAGACTGTCCAGGCCCTTTTCTCTGCAGCCTTCATGATGTCCCACGTTCAGTTCTGCACATCTTCTGTGGGGAGTTTATCCCACCTGTAATCAGTAGTGTTCAGAATACTAAGCACTGTGATGGGGTAAAGAAAAGAGCCTTGTGGAGTGTTCCTAGAGGGAGGAGGGGGCCTTTCAATGAGACAAAGTGCCAGTGATGCCCCTCATTTTATGAGTCACGGGTATTCCTGAAGGGTCAGGCTAGATACCATGTCCCCCTTTCCTGGCTAGGCTGTCGTCCCTGTACTCAGGGAGCTTATTTCCCACTGAAAATGTGACAATCTAGACTTGTCAGAAAACATGGAAAATGATAAGGAAGAGGTAAAACTCTCAGGGCCATCAAGAAGATGCTTGCTTGCACACTTTTCTAAGATCCAGGAGGCTGTAAAGGAGCACCATGGAGCCCAGGGAAGGCTTCTCTCAAGTCAATGACCTGCCAGTCTTGCATGGAAAGCCTGCCTAGCAGACAAAGCTATAATGTGCCCAGTCACTGGGGCAGGAGCACCAAGTGGTAGTGGAACTTACAGGGTATCTGGAGCTTAGTGTAACAGAGGGGAGAAGGAAGGAACTAGGGAGGAGGGCACAGGGGTGGGCAGCTGCCCAGATCAAGGTCTGGTCTTGTTCAGATGGTGTGGGGAATCAGGAAGATCCCTAAGTCTGGGCAGTGCCCACAGCCACACTGACTCATTTCTCTCCCTCTGGCTGCTGTGTGTGGGAGGTATTGCTGACGAGAATGGCAGGAAGATACGCAGAGAGAGAAGTTGCTAGGCTCCTGCCACCTGACAGTCTTTCACCCATGAGACTGCAGTATGTTGTTCCAGACTGACGCATGAGTCTGTGCATGCTAGTGCATGGCTTCCCAAGGAAATTTACAATTAAGGAGACAGCTTTCTCTAGTGCCTTAAAGGGAGTCACTGACCAAACCTCTGAAATGCCAGACAGAATGAGTGAGGCGTGGATCAACAGACAACACTGCACCTTCCTCTTCTTTGAGTGTCCTCCAGAAGTCTTCTCCAAAGGATAACGATAGCTAGCATCCATCCAGGATGATGAGGAAACAGTGGCGGAGAGACCTCACTATGTCCTCCTCCCTCTCCACATGTACCTGGAGGCATCATCCAGAGTCTAGGCGGTTTCTGCGGCCACCGACTATCAAATGCCAGTGGACGTTCTTAAACTCCACTGCCGTCATGGTCCCTGCATTGCCGCTATAGTCTTCTAACTGGTCACTCCTTTCCTCCAAATTCCCAGCTCGAGTCAGTGGCGGGACTCATCCGTAAAGGTGAGTTATTACATCCTTGGCTTGTCCTAAATGACAGAATGGCGGCCTGTTTCACTCTGACTCAAGGGTAAACTTCTTGGCATGGCTGAAATATGATGGGCCCTTGCCAAAAGACCCGCCTCTGTCTTCTCTGGCCAAGTGGAGCTCTCTGAGAATCCCATTATACTGCTCTGAGCTGTGAGCCCTGCACTTCCTGAGGGCTCCCACCTTCTTGAAAAGTAGACACTTTGTTTAAAGCTACATTGTTACAGCTGGTCTCAGAACACATGCTCAGACACCTGTTTAAAGCTACATTGTTACAGCTGGTCTCAGAACACATGCTCAGACACCTGTTTAAAGCTACATTGTTACAGCTGGTCTCAGAACACATGCTCGGACACCTGTCATTCAGAACAGAGGAACAACAACAAAACACTGTGTTTTTAAGTCCAGAAATTTTGGTCCTTTGAGATGACAAAAGTATAATAGATACATAATCAAATAACTACCCCTTTGCGAGTCTTTGCAATTCATTCTCTGATGCTGTTTTCCACAGAGTGGACCCTGGGTCTCTTCTGGGTGTGTCTATAACAAGAAGTAAGATCTTGGTCTATCACTAATCATTCTAATTCTCTCCCCCCTTTCTCACCCTCCTCTCTTACTTTCTGTCTGTGCTACCCACTCTACCCCCTCCCTGAAGTTGGGAACCCCTTTGGCTCTTTGCTCTCTGTCATGCCTGAGTAGTCAGGTCTCACGAGGGTTGGCCTTTGATCTCAGGATGGGCGGGAGATATTGAGAAGCAGTTCTTGCAGCTCTGATGCACCGCTGGCCACCTGCTCCCTCAGGCATGTAGAAGGTGGACCTAGGAACAAAGCTGACTTGGAAGCAGAACTTAGAGCTAAGACTTACGCCTCTGCACTTTTGTTCCTTCCTGAAGTCGGTATGTTTGAAGCTCTCTAGAAGGGTTCTGGCAGTTTCCTTCAGGGTGGTCCCTTTGCCCTAATCCCACTTTGAAACCAACAGCCAAGAGGGATCGGGACTCAGGGTTGGGTCAAGCCTCTCTGTATGCTTTTTTCTCTGGTGACACCCTTTTATCTGGTAACCAATTCACCTTCCATCACGTTTCAAGTTTTCACGGGGCCTGTCTGTCCTAACCATGCGCACTCTACAGGAGTGTCACATAACTGTGCCTGAGATGCAGCAGTGGCTTAGGAGAGGGGCTCACCTTGGATGCGTTACTGTATTCTCTTTTCTTTTCCTTCCCTTTGGAGTCCTAGGCTGTACAAAGAGGTATTTATGAGCGTGAAAAGTGGTCATGCACGGCCCACGTTTTTCCCCAGCACCTGGCATGCATTCAATGCCCAGTACAATAGACTGTTTCTTAATCTCTTCTCCCTCTGTCCTGAGGATGTCTTATTCATCTGATTTTCCTTCTTGTACCCCTGGATGTCTGGACATTTCTCTCTGACCGGGATCACAGTGTCGGTACGGAGGGAGTCTGACCTCCTGGCTTTAGTCATTGGTAACGGCCACATTTCACTCCAGGCCACTGCCTGATTCTCTGGCATGAACTCACATAGCTAACCCCCTCTGTAAACCTTCTCCCAACTAGAGCAACTTTAGGATCCACTGATTTTTGTCAAGGGGGTCCAAGGGTTTTGCAAATGAGCATATGAAAGCCTGGTGCTTCTGTCCCCAAGAAAAGGACCCCAGATGTGTGAAGCTACCTACCTGCCCAACAAAATGTTGAGTCAGGAATGTTTTCTGTTTTCTCTTTCAGAATCTTCCTGGGACACATCTGGACACACTTCACAAAAGGTAATGCTTTGCTGTAGCGCAAATGTACTGGGTTCCTTCGGATGCTGCCGTGCTATGGTCGGAACAACATTACCGGTGTCTAATAAGTCTATGAAGTGACAGTTCTTGGGTTTCTATAGGTTGTTGAGTTCTATGGGTGTTGTTCTATAAGTGTGAGTTCTATAGGTTGTTGTCAGTTCAGGTTCCACTCTGCCTAACAGACAGACCATTGACTCCCCCTCAGTGTGGTAAGTAAGGTCTCAGTCAGTCAAGTTGAGGAGCCTCCTCAACACCTATATTGTCCAGAAGGCATAAAGGAGGTGAACCCTCTTGGGGGTTTGTATCTTATCCTTTTCATTGTCCCAGGATCTTCTGACCGCACTGTACATGTGAGTTCAACTTGGACTCAGTGCATCAATCACCAAATACACTCTGTACATCAATCACCAAATGCCCTACACATGTAAGTCCTCAAAGGGCAGGTAGACAAATGATCATTAAATATTCATCTTGTAATCGTCTAGGGATTCACACCATCTCCATTTTACCCTTGACAACATGTTGGTACAGTGCTATTCAACCGAGTGTCCGGAGTGCGGAATCTGGGATATGACTCTACACTAGGCAGTCCTGTCGCACTGTTGATCCTGAAAAGCACCATGTGTGCTGGGAGCAAACCTGTGCTGTCACTACAGAGGCCATGGCTTCACAGGTGGTTAATGATTAACAGTCCCCGCAGAACCCACATATTCTGGGTCACAGAGAACACAGGCATGCGTAGTGTTGAGCTGCTTTTCCTGCCCACACAAATCCCCAGCTGCCCCTTTCCGTGCCTCTTGCTAATGGATCAAGATCTTAGCTCCCAGCTACTGCTCCAACACCATGCCTTCCTGCCGCTGCCGTGCTCCCGACCATTGGAGTTATGGATTAATCCTCTGAAACTGCAAGCAAGCTCTAGTGTACTCTTCCATAAGTTGCCTTGGTCATGGTGTTTTGTCACAGAAGTAGAAAAGCATCCAAGACACACGCCTTTTAGTAGCAGTCTGTCGTTTGGAAGCCGCTTTCTCTGTCAGCCTTTCGTATAGGTTTGCTTGGGGTTCATTCACTTCCCGGAGCTGCGCTTTCCTCATCTTGCCTCATGTTTGTACCATTTCTAACATCGTTTCTTCTGGTGATGTTTCAACACTGAATCCCTCTTTCTTTGTATCAGAGATGACAATGGCTAACAAGTTTAGCGACTTCCTGTGTCCAGGCAGTTTAATGATTTTCTAGGTGGTTTTTCTTCCCTTGGCTTTTTGAGGCTGTATTGAGATAGATTTCTCATCCATGACAAAATGTTCATATTTCAAGTATGCAACTGGGTAGGTTTGACACGTGACAGGTAGAATATTCACCACAACTAAGAACATGTTCTCAAGCCCTTGGCAACACTACCTTCTCCCTCACCCTGACACTCTCCTCCCTGTCTCTAGGCAAACACAGATATGCTTTCGGGAAATGAGAGCCTCTATGTATTTTCTGGAATTGTGCACAAATGCTGACTGTCAAATCCCCACAGAGACACACATGCCATGGGATGGGCCTTTTGAAGTGGTTGGCTACTTTCAATCCTAATAGTGATCACTTTTGAGATTTTGCTGGCTTATTACTCTTATCTTGCTGCCTTGGTTAAGGTTCTGTCTGCTTTCTTTGCTGTCTAATGCTTTCCTGCTTAGTTACGTAGCAGCTTGTTTATGTGCTCAGCTTCTGATGGACATCTGGAAGTTTCTAATCTATGGCTACTTTAAATCAAGCTTTTCTGGGTATCTGTCTACAAGGTTTCTGAATGTATGCTTTAACCTGGCCTTGGAAGACAGTTATGCATAGAATGATCGAATTTTATTGTAGGTTCAAGTGTTTAAGTCCTTAATAAAATTCCATGGTATTTTCCAACATGGTTTGTAAACTAAGCATCGCTAACTGGATTTCTACACAACTGTTCATTTAGCTCACCTGACTGTCTGTATTCACAATAATCAGAGGAATGCATTTGCTTTTATAACTACCAATTTGATGACTAGCAATCAGAGCTCAGGGCTGCCATCCTGTAGTTATGTGGGTCTCGACCGCTTTGGGTGTCAAAGGATCCTCTCACGAGGATCATCTAAGACCATCAGAAAACACAAGATAAGTACATTATGATTCATAACAGTAGCAAAATTACAGTTAAGAAGTAGCAAAAGATAATTTTATGATCAGTAGTCACTGCAACATGAGGGACTGTATTAAAGGGTCAGAGTGTTAGGAAGGATGAAAAGCACTGCCCTGCCTGTTGTTTTTGTAATATGGTACAAGCTGCACTTACGGATACAAGTCAATAAGAAGAATAAACTTAGGAAGTAATGATCTTTGTTCTTGAAATTTGCTGAACTGGAAAACATCTTGTGCTTAGGAGATCATGTCATTTTTTCCACTTGTCTGTGATGATCCATGTCATAAAGTATCCTGAATCAAGGTGTCTATGGTCGCTTTCTTCAGCAGAAATAGCTCATACTAATGATGTCTTTTTCTTTGCTACCACATTACCTCTGGGCCAACTTGTTTCTGTCATGCAATGGCAAGTCTGATGAAGTATATGATTCCAAATTGGAGAGCCAGCCAGGAACCTAGAGCTCTTCCTGGGGTTAGCTACTTCAAATTGGCTATCTTTTTTGATAAACCTGTAGCATCTTCCAAGGCAAGCTGCCAAAGGCAGCCAAAATAGGATGTGTATGAAAAGGGTAATTGAAGGAAGTGCTGAACAGGGGTGAGAATGAGCCCCAACTTCAAATGCCATTAGCATATGACTTTGAGTTTTAATTCTAAGTGATAGAATTTCTAACCATGGTCCTGTCTTTTTCAATTGAGGCACATGTTAGAAGCTCTAATTCGGTTTAGGTGTCCACAGTGGACATTGGATAATCTGAATATAGAAATGAATTTTAGCCGGGTGGTGATGGCACACACCTGTAATCCCAGCACTTGGGAGGCAGAGGCAGGTGGACCCCAGTGAGTTCGAGGCCAGCCTGGACTACAAAGTGAGTTCCAGGACAGCCAGGACTGTTACTCAAAGAAACCCCATCTCAAAAAAAAAAAAAAGAAAGAAAGAAAGAAAAGAATTTCATTCATTTCATAGGAAGAGCAATAGGATAAAGGGGAGGATGAGCCCTGGAAGCTCTCTTTATTAATTATGAAATTATATACTGTTAACTTTGTGGTCAGCTAATGATCATTCAGATTGTGTGGTGTGTGTGTGTGTGTGTGTGTGTGTGTGTGTGGTATTGGTGATCTTTTAAATCCAGGGCTTTGCCTATGCTAGCCTAGTGCTTGTCCTATTTACTGTTGTATTGCTGTGATAAGACAGTATGACTAATATCATAAATAAATAAAAGCATTTAATTGAGAGGTTTCCTACAGTTTTAGAGTGAGTCCATGACCACCGTGGTGGGGAACATGGCACAAGGCAGGCAGGCAGGGTGCTGGAGCAGTAGCTAAGAGTTTACATCAGATCCAGTACACGGCAAAGAGAAGACTGGGCCTGGCATGGGCTTTTGAAACCTCAAAGCCGATCCCCACTGACACACCCTTCACCAACAAGGCCACACCTCCTAACCCTTCTGTATTGGTTGGGGGGGAGTCTCTCTAGAGGAACAGAGTATATATGTGTGTGCGTGCGTGCGTGCGTGTGTGTGTGTATGTATGTATGTATGTATGTATGTATGTATGTATGTAGAAAGAGAGGATTTATTAGAATTGCTTACAGGCTGCGGTCCAGCTAGTTCAACAGTGGCTATCTACCAACAGAAGGTTCAAGAATCCAGTAGTTGTTCAGTCCATGCGACTGGATACCTTGGCTGTATATGCCAGAATCCCAAAGAAGTCACCTCAAATGCAGTTTTAGGAATGGACTTGCTGGTGAGAGCAAGAACAAGGAGGCAAAGAGAGGGCAAGTTTCCTTCTTCAATGTCTTTTATGTAGTCTATCCACAGAACATGTGGCCCAGATTAAAGATGGATCTTCCCACTCCAAAGATCCACATTAGAAGTGTATCTTCCCACTTCAATTGATTGAATTCAGAAAAGAAAATCCCTCACAGGTGTTCCCAGCCATTTGGGTTTTAGTTAATTCCTGATGTAGTCAAGTTGACAACCAAACCATCACACATTCCTAAATAGTTCTACCAAATGGGAATCTATGGGGCCATTCTCACTCAAATCACCTCAGTACTCTACCACTGAGTTAGGCTTCAGACCAGAAACATGGATTTCCTCATGCTCATGGAACCAGAGAAAACCTTTCAGAGCTTGCGAAAGGACTCATATTCAAGACTACTTGCACTCTTCCCCAATCTTCAGAGCTTATGGGTCAATCCTCTGAGAAAGCTTCGGGCCTCTGCAGCTCTCCGTATTCTTCTAGACTCTGTGCCGTCATCTTCCAGAAAATTTTCATTTGGTTTCTCTTTAACATTAGCTTTGATTCCTGTTCCAGGCACTAGTGACTAATACTAATTAATGTCTTTGTCTTTAGGTGGGATGGTACTCAACCCTGCATTCCAGTTCTCTGAACACCCGCAAGCATCACAACCAGCTGCAATTCTTTGTGTCAAGGTTTGTGCTCTCACTTCTGATTCTGTAGCTGTTGTAGGTATTTGGTCTGTTGTCTGCCTGCCACCGTCAGTTTAATATCCTCTTTTTTCCGTGAGCTTTTAATTAGTTTCTGAAGCTCCAAAACAGTTGACTAACATTTTGGTTGTTTCTTATCTGCTTTTGGAGCTCCTTTCTTTGCCATTTTTCTGCTATTCATTAATGGCTTTTGCTAAATTTTAAATTGACTTGACTAAAAATCATGGACCTCCATTAGGTTCCCATATATGGGAAGGAAAATGGTCCTGAAAGGAAGTAGATCCAAAATTGGCATCAAGTGCGCACTCAGTTAGTTGGACAGTTATCTACCTTGAGTCTCCATTGTTGATAGTGGAACATCCAAGGCTGCAAGCTCAATCTATGACTCTCGTTCTGTTATGAGAGAACTAGGAAGGAAAACTTTATCATGTTGTATTAGTTTGTGTGATTTTATGTATTAGTCTTGATGATCCCCAATCCCTTCTGAGGCACAGCAGGAGGGACTGGGACCAAAGGGAGGTTTTCGAGACCATAGATGCTAATTGGGCCACCTGATTTCTGATGGTCCCCCACCTTAACATGCTGCCCTCTCTTTTCCTAAGCTTTGTATTTGGGACACTCCTTCTGGGTATCTACTGCACGATATTGCTGGCAGGAAGTTACTCCACTGTGTTCTGATTCCTCATGCTGATCTCTTAGCCCCAGAGCTGCCATCTTTGTACCCCAAGATCAGGTATTAGTGTTGTCCAAACAGTTTCCCCTCTATATATTCCAGCTGTAGATTTGATTGAGGAAATCTGCCGAAAGTGGTTGTGGCTTGTGTTGGCTAGTTTTTGTCAACTTGAAAGAAGCTGGAGTCACCTGGGAAAGAACTGAAATTGAGGATTTACCTCCACCAGACTAATATGTGGAAATGTCTGTAGGCTATTTTCTTCATTAATGACTGACGTGGAATAGCCCAGACTACTGTGGGTGATGTTGTGCCTGGACAGGTGGGTCTGGGATGTATAAGAAAGCAAGTGGAGAAAGCCAGGGGAAGCAAGCCAGTAGGAAGGGTTCTTCCACAGTCTTTCCTTCCATTCCTACCTTCTAATTCCTATCCTGAGTTGATGTCTTGGCTTCCCTTGATGATAGATTATAACCTGTAAACCAAATTAACCCTTTTTTCCCCAAGTTTCTTTTGGGTGTGGTGTTTATCACAACAACAGAAAGTAAACAAGAACAGAAATTGATACCAGAAGAGCAGAGTTGTTTCTGCAATGGACCTGACTATGTTGCTTTTGGCATAGACTCTTGTGGGAGGAAGGTGGACAACTTGAGGCTTTGGGATGGAAAAACCATTTGAGTACTCAGGCTATTTTGTGGCAGCTTAGTAGATAACTTGAGACAAATTAGATGAAGGAAGCACAGTTTGTCAAATGTAAAATGGAAGTTTAAGAATCCCTCAAAGATCCTATTCATGGTTCATTCATGTGATATATTTGAATTAAGAGCCTGTAGTTTCTGGTTCTCAGCTGTGGCTGAAAAATCAGCTGTGATTTGCAAGAGTCCAATACCATTGAAACAAAACCTTTGCTTTACTGTGACACTTGTTCACGTGTGATGCTTGTTAGGTGGGACTGAAAAATCTGTTGTGATTAATAAGAGACAAGCATCACTGGGGAGAAGTCATCTGAGAGGTGTTTTCCCAGGGTCGGCGCACAGAACTGTGGTCCTGGGGAGGCAAAGCTGCCTCTTAAATCAGAGGTCAAGCCTGAAAATATAGTAGAATGTCCCCCATGTGGTACTGGTTTTGAAGGTCAAAATAGTCATGATGAACAGCAGCTGAGATTGGCACTGTAGGAGGTCACTGGTGAAAGTTTAGCTTCAGTTACAGTGAATACCCAGGGATATTGGAGATTCCCAGACCGTAGGACAGCCACGTGAGATACTCACCAGGTGTAGAATGGAGCTGACTGGCATGAGCCTGCCAGATACACTTTCTCTGCAGATGGTAGAACTGGAGTAGTAGAACTTCCTAAACCTTTTAGAGTCCAGAAAACCATGAGTGAGTTCTGAAAAAATTGTCTCCACCAGACTGATCTTTGGGCATATCTGTGGGTTCATATATTGAGTTTCTATACTGTTGATTGATATGGGAGGGTCAGCCCACAATGGTGGTACCAAAATTGGGTAAGTGATCCCGGATTGTATAAGAAAGGTAACTACTAAGTAAACTAGGGGAAGCAAGCCCACACACAACATTCCTCCATGGTTTCTGCTTCAGTTCTTGCCTTCTGGTTTCGGCCTTGAGTTCTTACCTTGGCTTCGCTTGATGATGAACCATAACCTGTAAATCCTCTCCTCCCAAGTTGCTTTTGGTCATGTTGTTTATCACAGCAGCAGAATACAATCTAGAATATGACTGCTTAAGCCCATTATTCAGTTACTCCTGGTGACCTTCCATATGTGCTTTACATGTATGTCAAACAACAGTGCCACTGGAATGACACCCTTATTGCTATCCTGAAAAGACGACTAGTGTGTGGCCCCATTGTGAGTTCCTGAATCCACTACCATCCTGTCCAGAAAGCTCTGCAGGAGCCCTGTCCACCCTAACCCCAACACACCTCCAAAATCCTAATCCTGGCTGTGTTCTTCTTCCTCTGAGAACCCATTTCTCTAATTCCAGGATTCAATTCTCTCACTGTTCACCCATGGCCTCTGTGGTGGTTTCAATGAGAATGGCCCCCATATACTCATGTGTATGGAATACTTGTTTTCTCGGTTGTTAGAACTGTTTGGGAAGGATTAGGGGTATGGCCTTGTTGAAGAGAGCAGTGTCACTGCAGACAGGCTTTGAGGTTTCAAAAACCCATGCCATTCCCAGTTTGTCTCTCTTCCTTCTTGTGAAGGTTTAAAATGTGAGCTCTCTGCTGTTCCTGCTATCATGCCTTTGTTCTGTCGTTGTGGATTTTAACCCTCTGAAAGTGTAAGTTGAGTTAAATGCTTATTTTATACATTGCCTTGGTCTTGGTGTTTTGTCGCAGGAATAGAAAATTAACAGTCTCCTTTCCCATTGTGTTCCCCTACCCAGTACCCCCTTTCTCCCATTTGCTCATATGTCTTATATATTTCACACTTCTTCAAATTCTCAAATATTTCCCAAAATCTGGTGGAGGAGTAAGTGCAGCACAAATCCCGTCTGTCACTAATGATGCTACCAAGGCCTAGACTCTAGAGCAAGCTCTTTGGAGAACCCATTATCTTCTCTTGTATACAAGGAATACCAGATAGCCAATTTGTGAGACAACCAAGGTGTAGGCCATATGTATGGCTCCTAGCCCTTAGTCAGATTGTGAAGTTTATAGATCGGCCTCAGGTTCCTAGTTAATCATAGTGGTAAGTTACGCCCTACCATTTCTTCTGGAGAGGAATCTAAGAGTGCCTGGTCAGTCCTGAACATTTAGAGGGCCCTTATCCTCATATCTCCTTGAATATCACCTTATTTTATGAGATTAGAAAAAGTCTTGAAAGATCAGATGAATGATGCCTCTGCACAATATGATGTTTAGGTGAATTTCTGTTTAGTAGGACGTTTGCAGACAGAGCACTTCAGAGTGTCTGCTCTATGGCTGAGGGCAATTCCTCACAGGAATGGTTTCACATCATTGTTCATCCTACCACCCCCTTTCTCCCTGGCATAGTGTTTTGGACTAGTATCAGATGAATCAACAAATGGAAAATGATCTCATTGCCAGGAGGGCCCCAAATACAATGCCACAAAAATATGGACCCCGTGGTTCTCCAGTTGTCCACTAAATAGTGATGTAGGCACTTGGGTTGAGAATACAGATGTGGACAAGAACACTGCTAACAGCAGTGCATAGCATGGAGCCTGTGATCAGTTGAAACACGACATGCAGTACCTGTGCCTGGAACCAGACTCCTTCCCAGTTCTTAGTCCTGTTCATTTTCCTCTGTAACCCCCCAGATTCCTCCCCAGGATTTTCCTGTGGTCCCTGAGCCCATTATCATATAATGATATTAATACTCTGAATGTCCCATCTTGGCAATGCCATATGTACTTGCACAGCCCTATGATTCTGAGATACTATGGAAGGCTCCCAATCTGCCTAATTCCCTTTGTTGCTGTGAGATTTACCAAGGCAGCTTACCTAGCCTGAAGCCTTCATGTCCTGACCCTTTACTCTGCACACACAGACCACAGTATATGTGCTGAGGCTTCTGGAGCTTATCTTGCAATGGGGATGGGGCTGATGTCCCTCTACGGCTTCTGAACAAACGGTTTCTCTTTTCAATGGGAAAGTGAGTCATAATTTTTCAATCAAATAACTCTTTGCAATGGCTGATTTATTTTTAAATGTCTGCCAGTGTTTCCATTGCACCTAGACTCTAAAACCCCCCTTGAAGTGTGCTCATGAGGCTTTAGCGGATATTGCATCTTTTGGGGCCAGAGACCTATCCTCAGAGCTCTGTACTGGAGAGATCACCATGGCAACCATGTCCAGCCTTTGGGCAGTGTGGCAGATGGGGAAGAGGATGACTCAGACACTGCAGAACAACACTTAGCATGGTTAAGACCAGGAATATGGCTTTTTTCAATGCGTCAGGAAGGCCTCTGGTGAGGAAAAGCCTAGTAAAACAGTCCCGGAGTCATGGATCTGGGTCCCAGGATGCAGAAAATGAGGTAATGGGGGTCCACGCTATATATGAGGAGGCCGTGTCTGGGCTCATAGTATGTGTCTGTATGGAGGGTGAAGATTTCCTGTAGACATTCTCCCACCTCACTTGGGTCATGGTACATATGGAAAAGTCAGGGCCAGTGCCTGGCCAGAGTGGTGGTTTTTATGGCTGGGGTATGCATTAGATTATAAGAATACTCAATATTATCATCAGAGACATTCAAACTGCTGGCCTGGAAATCTGTGAGGTTGTCACTGCCATGCTTAAGCCTAATACTTGGAATTGTCAGCTGACTTCCCTCTATACTCAGAAACTGGGTTTCCCAGAACAACAGTAATCTTTGTTTTCTCCATTTTCATAGAAATTTCTCCTTACAAAATGTTTGATTATGGGCCTCAACCAGCAGAGGTCCTCTACTACCAAGCCTTAATACATGATTCAACTAGTTTCTAATAAAAGGTGAACAAATGAGACAGCTGACTTAGATTGTTGAAAGGAAGAGGGAATGTCTCTTCATTAATTTTTAAATTTTTGTTTAGTGCTGGGAACCAAACCCAGAAGCCATCCACAGGCTAGGTAAGTACTCTAATGTTACCAAACCATATACACAGCCATCTTTTTAATTTTCTTTGGGCAGAGCCTCACTGAGAAGGCTGGCCTTGAACTCAGTTTATAGCAAAGACAGGCTGTGAACTTGTGACCCTCCTGCCTCAGCCTCCCAGATAGTTGGAATTGCAGTCCTATACGACCAAGATCTCTTCATATTTTGAACAAAAGCAAAAACAAAGATTGTCTTATTAATTAAACTTTATCCAGGCTCCCGAACCTCTCTTAAACTCACCTACGAGTTTTAGAAGATCCAGGGTTAACAAAGAACTCTTGCTAAGTCAATTTATCAACCTTTCTCTACTCTGCAGTGTCTAATGTTCCTCAATTTCAGATGAAGTTCTTCTTCCTCTACATAACTTCAATGATAACTGAGAATCCTGACCTGTTTTCAGTAAGAATCCTCTTAGATAGGTTTAGCCCTATCGCCTTTATTGCCCGTTTCTTCTTAGTCATTTTCATCTATTGACATGTATCAATATGCTTCTCGGGTATGAATTCCATTTTGCCCAAGCTGTGTTTGGGGTTGAACCCAATGTCCCTTTCAAATGTCCCTTCCCAACGTTAATAATCTCTTGCAAAGCAAATTTGGTTATGTTTTAATAAACAAAGTTGAATAATTACTTCTCTAAAACTATTCCAAGGAGCACCAAATACTGGTAGCAACATTTGTGGCTGGACAGGTGGCTCAGTAGTTAAGAGCACTGGCTGCTCTTCCAGAGGATGTTAATTCTATTCCCAGCACCCAAACAGTAGCTCACAATCATCTATAATTCTAGTTCCAGGTGATTTGACTATCTCTTTGGTCCCTGTAGGCACCAGGTATGCAAGTTATGCAAAGATATAGTGTAGGCAAAAGACCCCTACACACAAAATAAAATAATAAGAAAACTTTAAAATAAGTAGATAAAATTTCAACTAAAGAAAAGCCAGGAACTGGAGGAAACAAGAAAAGATTCTCCTAAGCAACTTTCAGGGGAAGCATGGCCTTATTGATGTCTTGATTTTGGAATTCTAGTGTTCAGACCTATTTGATAATGAATATCTGTCTTGAACGGTATGATTTATGGCATTCGTGACAGCAGCCCTAGGAAATAAATACATAGCCTTTCTCTTTAGTAAAGATATCATTTATTTCTTCTACTTTATCACTTTGCTTATCACATCAAGAGGACTGGGAGATTATTCTAAATTTGAAGATACAGACTTTAATCAAGGAAGAAGACTAAGGGAATCGAAAATAGCTTTGGGGAAGAAGATTCGAAAAATCACAGTGGTGCATGGCCTCAGACCAAGTCAGAGATAGGTGTACAGCTAGTAGGTGTGAAGCTAGTAGATGTGTAGCTAGGAAGGAAACTGACTTGATTTTGAACAACTATCCTCCCTACGCCCCCTCTCCTTTTTTCTGAGTCTGCTTCCCATATTATCATGCTCTGGGATCATTTCAGACTGACAGTTTTGTGTCATCAGAGAAGTGATCCATGTCCAAGATTCAAGAATGAACTCTTATTCTATAGGCAGAAAACAATGACCCCCAAATATTGAGGCCATTTGTCCTCTTCTTTGCACATTACTGTTCAACTTTTTCCTGTAAGGAAAACTTCAGCACATTTTCATCCTGTTCTACTGGAGTATGACAGGGAGATCTGATTAAAGCCTATGCCAGGAGCACAAGAAAAGGACTGCAGTAGTAGGGGTTGAAGACTTCTCTGTAGGACTGTAGCCATGATGTCTCTGCCCTCCTGAGCTGGGCTGGGTCCTGACAGAGAATTATGGATTTTAGTAATGGGCAAGCTGTAATGCTAGTTCTTTTTATGTTCTTTCTTAAAGAGGACTGTTTCATTTTGTTCTTAGATTGTGTTTCTTTGTACCATGATTAATAAAATAAAGGCCCAGCGACAGATATTGGGGTTCAGCCTGAAGACCAGAAAAGCAAAGCAGTCATCCACTGGCTCTTACCTCTACCTCAGTCTGAAATTGCAATCCTAACTCCAGGAATCCTCAGAATGAGACTGACTGAGAACTGTCTCCTCCTATCTTATATTCTGCTCTAGTGCTAGGATTAAAGGTGTGCACCACTACTGCCCAGTTTCTATGGCAAACTGGTGTGGCTATTGGGATTGAAGGTGTGTATCACCACTGCCTGGTCTGTAAAGGCTGGCCAGTGGTGCTGTTTTACTCTCTGATCTTCAATACTCCAGGCAGGACTTGACCATAATCCTAAATTTTCTTTGGGTCCTCATAAGATTATTAGTACCCCCAATCAGCAGGAAGTAACCTAGAAAACTATGCCCATATTCCCTAGAAACGGATTATGCATGTTTGGTTTTTTTAGAGTGTTGGTTACAAGTTGTTATGGATAATGCTCAGGAAAAAAGCTAAACAAAGAAAATTAGATTCGAAATAGGTTCAATTAGTTCTTGTTTAGAAAAGAAAAGGGGGATATAGATATGATAGGATAAAAGGGTAGATTATTGAATCTACTCTGAAAATAAAAAGGGATGATATAGATGTGATAAGATAAAAAGGTAGATTATTGAATCTACTTTTAAAAAGCTACTACTAGTTTTGAATGTTTTACAGTGGATTGGACTTTTGTATCTTGTATACAAATTTGAGATTAATTTTGTAAAAACTTACCGTACATACATTTCTAATCTTTTTCAAGGTATTGTACCTATATAGCTCATTTAACAATTTAATGTAAATTTCCTTGAACGTTATTATTATCAATTGTTTAGGAAAATAAGGAAATGTGGGTTATTAATTAGTCACCTATTATAACTGAACTTGTAGTCACATTAGGTATATGTTTTCAAGGTCAAAAGGGATATATTTTAGATAGACAGGTCATCTTCAAACACTTCAGAGATCTACAGAATATAGCATTTAAGATGTTTTAACAACATAGGCTCTTTTTTATGACAATGAGGCGTGTCTGCTCCTGACAGCACCATTCTACTTCAGAGAAGATAGTGGACATTGAAGAAACTCCACATGGAGTTTACTTTCTTTCTGACAAAAGTAAGCCACTGGGCAAGAAAATGCCCTCGCCTCAACTGATGGAGGAAGGTCATTGGTCAATAAACAAACTGCCTTGGCCCATTTGATTGGCCAGCCTTTAGGTGGGTGGAGTAAATAGAACAGAATGCTAGGAGGAAGAGGAAGTGAGCTCAGATGCGGGGCAGCTCCTCTCAGAGCCAGACGTCATGAAGCAAGCCGCCAGGTCAGACATGCTGAATCTTTCCTGGCAAGACTGGTGCTACACAGATTATTAGAGATGGGTTGATCAGGATATGAGAATTAGCCAGTAAGGGCTAGAGCTAATGGGCCAAGCAATGTTTAAAAGAATACAGTTTGTGTGTGTTGTTATTTTGGGGCATAAGCTAGCCAGGCGACCAGGAGCTGGGGCGGCAGGAACACAGCCCACAGCTCCTCACAACACCTCAACTGCTGACAGTATGCTGTCCAAACTAGACAAGTGGGACAGAAAAGATAGTGACTGCCAAACATTGTCAAGACAAGGAGGGACAGCCCTTCAGAATATCCTGCGTCACAGAAAAGTCTATCTGGTATGCTAGGCCTATAGACTGAAGATAAATGCCCCAGAATTTCAGAGAAACTGTAGGTGACTGTCCAGGCAGCCAGATGTTTCTGTCATCCCTTACATTTTTTGGAAGTCAGTTGCTTGCACTTTCTGCTTACTCAGTTAATATTATATCCTTCTTGGATCTCTGAGGAAGATGAAGCCTAGATAGTTATAATTTTCCTTGTTTACCTGATGTGGAAAACAAGTTATGATAGAAAATAACTTTGAACTCACCAAGATAGGATAGATATGGAGTATTTTCACTGAATTTGTCAAATACAAATGGACTAGACATTGTTGATGTATTTATTGCCTTTATATATTGTATATAGTCATTGTATTTATTGTAGATAGTTTTCTTATATTAAAGTCTTTTTATTTTTGACAAGAAGGAGAAATGTACTGAGTGATATTTCATTTGTATTTTAGTAAATAAAGCTTGCCAAAAGATCAGAGGGTAAAACAGCCCCACTGTATGCCATGGATGGGCTCCCATTTTCTAATGCCTTTCTTTAGAAATTTGAAGCTTTCATTGTAGACATCATTAATTTCTTGAGCAAGAGCAGGATCAATAATTTCACAAAGAGGCAGGATACAAAACTAATCTTATAAAATTAGTAGTCTTTCTATATACCAACAAGAAAAATGCAGAGAAAGTGATCATGGGCATACTCCCATTCACAATAGGCTCAGAGAAAATAAAATATTTTGGAATGAACCTAATCACGGAGGCATGGCTTTGTTGGAGGCTCTGTGTCTCTGCTTCTAGTACTCTTTAGGCTTGGTTTGGTAGACATGAAATTTTGGAGGCTGTTTATACCACAAACAGTTTTTCTTGCTCCTTAAACCATGGTGGATGGTTCTGCTGGGTACCACAATCTAGGTTGCCGTCCTCTGTCTGTGTCCTGAGGTTCAACTGGGTAGTTCTCATTAGAGACCATTTCTACAGGACTAGAAGATTTGGAGGAGACATGCTGTTTTGACCTTTCATATTATGTGGTTTTGTGATGTGTCCTAAGAATGTGGGCTTTATATTTATTGGTTACGTATCTGTTCTGGACACAGGTTGCTTGACTATGCACAGAATGTGTGTCTGGTCCCAAGTCTGGAGGTTGGAAAGGCATGGGCAAGGTTCCTCAGATTGGGCTAAATCACTGGGCATGGGACTCAAGTTCTGGCTGAGGGTTAGGGTAAGTGTAGGAGGCTTATGGATAAGAAGATGGAGTTACTAGGCTGGGCTGGGCAGGGCAGGTTTGCTGGCCTGGCTGGGAAAATGTAAGGGCTCAGGAGACCACCTCTAATGCTTCTAAGAGTTGTGAAATGGGAGTGTAAAGGACATTCTATGTGATGTTTCACTCACACTACCTGAAAACATCAGCCCCCTTTCCATATGTCCCCTCTGGTACATAATATGTGACTTATTAACAAGTCTTGCACACACACTGCTGATAGCATATGACTACTTTTTCTGTGTGTTTCTAGTTCCATTCTTGATAGATAATGTGCAAAATTTCTGATAATTCATCTGTGGGATCTGTTTTGCCACTAAAGAAAGTGATTGATTCAAGGTAGAAACTGTGAAGCTGTTTACACTTATCCCATCTGCCTACCTCTTCCTTTAACTATGTCCATGTCCTGTGTAACAGGCAATGGTTTCTGGTGTTTATAATACTTCTGGGATCATGGCTGGTCCCTAGATTCCTTACTTTGTGGCTATGGTGGAGTGATTGGCCCATCTTAATACTTTGTGCAGCTTTCTGGTACCATGACCCACAAGTGAACCCTGGATGTTCCTACTGGATAAAAAAAAGTTGCCATGGTTTCTCCCTCCCAGTTATGAGTTTCTGAGTAGCTTCTGGACAAGAATGACTCAGTTCTTTCTGAAGTCCTCCCTAACTGGCAACTTTGAACCTCTTTCCATTCTCCAGATATGGACATTGTCTTGACATTTTATCAGTGTCCAGAGTATTACACAGAAAACTTGATTTTTTCTTTCACAGGGAATCTCGCTTTCCCAATTTTTATCCAAAATGTTACTTAAAGATTAAAACTGAGCAACTGCTTTTTGACATCTTCCTCCAGAACATTGCATGTGACTCTCAAGAACCCAAATAGTCGAAAGTAAAGGCTGAGTGGGACAATAGTTGTGATTGGTGCTTTGGATGTGCCTTCTCTGTTGTAGGCACTGCAAGCTGAAAGACCCCCAGTGCTGGGGAGACTATCACTCAAGTCTCGGGATAACACGAACCCCCAGTAACTCACGAGAAACCATCCTTGCTGCAATCACACGAGGCTTTAATCGATAAGACGAGACGAGAACCAGTGCACTGGGGCCGAGACTCATAACCCAGGGGAAGAGTTCGACCCCGAGTGACCGGGAGAACCGATTTTTAAGGGAAGAAACCACAGCCCAATGATCCGGAATTGGCAGGGAGTGTGTCACAGAAAATTCTGAAAATACCAGTGAAGATCACAAGGGGGCAACTCCCTGCCTCCCAGGACCACTCCCAAGGTCATAATCAGCTAGTTCCTAAAACATAGTACAATGACAATCACAAGGGGGAAACTCCCTGTTTCTCAAGATTATTCTCAAGATTACAACCTAACTTTATCTTCAGCTAGTACCTGAAACAGTCACTAACCGGCTAATCCTAGATTTTTGATTCTTCTCTTCCTGCTTGGATTTTTGGCTATTTTCTTCCTGCTGGGGGTGGCGGGGGGGGGGGGACCTGGATTTATCCAGGGCTTTCTTTGGGGATACCCAGAGTTATCTAGGTCTTTCAAAGCCTTCTCTGCAAAGACATAATAGCCAGTGGCTTTTCAGATCTACATCTATCTAGTTTAGTGCCATGCATCATCTCTCTAGTAGTAGCCCAATGTTAGGGGGCTTGAAGTATGCATGTGTATATGTGCCTTAGAAGGTATATTTGGTAAAATTTCTTGATCCCACCAAGATAACATTTTACTTTTGGTGATGGGGATTTCCTGTGTTTCTGATGGATACTGATCACATCTTCTATTTATGTGTACAAGTGGAATTTAAGGTAGAAATATTCAGTCTCTGCAACTGCAGAAAGACCCAAGTCAGGATGCTTTTAGGATTTATTTCCTTGGCACATATAAACATCTGTATACTAATTTCAGCCTCTGTGAACAAACAGCTTTAAACTAGGGTATCAGTAAGTTTCTTGATGGACTCAGTAGAGTCCTGTGCTGAAGGTAGAGTGGCACAAGACAGTAAGAGAATATTCTGGACAATTATGTTGTTTCATGTTCAAGAGGGAAGTCAAATACAAGCCAAGGTTTCACTATCTAGAATCCTCAGTGGGCTCAGTGTCTAAGGGTGAGAGATACACTGATACATAGGAGCGCTCTATGTAAGGAAGGAATTTCTGATCTACCACTCTGAAAAATTCACTTCTGAACTTTGCGTTCTCCTCATTTTGACACTGACAATACTGACTGTCTTAGTCACTGTTCTATTGCTGTGAAGAGACACCACAAGCAAGGCAATTCTTATAAAAGACAGAATTTAATTGTGAGCTTGCTTATAGTATTGGAGGGTTAGTCATTATCATTATGGTGGGGGCATGGCAGGGGCCATAGTGGGAGCATGGTGACATTCATGATCCTTATAAATCCTTTCAAAGAGTTCCACTCCTTAATGTCTAAGCATTAAAATATATGAGCATATGGGGGCCATTATTATTATTCAAATCACCACTCCCTGGCTTCTTATAAAAGAAATAATTTAATTCTGTGTTTGCTACAGTTTTGGAGGTTTAGTCCATCATGGCATGGACATAGAAGGAGCATGACAACACTCATGGTTCCTGAACAGTAGCTGAGAGCTACACCCTGTTCCATAGGCAGAGGTAGAGAGAGACTCTGGGCCTGGTGTAGTTTTTTGAAACCCCCCACTGACACACTTCTCTAACAAGGCTACATCTCCTAATCCTTCTAAAATCCTTTCAAATCCTTTCAAGAAATTCCCTGATGACTAAGCATTCAAATATATGAGCCTAAGGGGACCATTCTTATGCAAACCACACTGACATTGGTATTCTTGAAACTCATGATCCTAAATGGGGCTAATGAGTAGAAAAGACATTTCCCTCTTGAAGACTCTTCCCTGGGACCTTAATGTTGGCTTTCCTTTTCTATTTCTATTTCTAAGGCATAATTGTTGGTCACACACTTTAGCAGTGTGCAGTTGCAGGTCGCTATTCTGACCCGCTGTGTTCATATTTTATGGCATTACTTGAACTCATGAACTGTGGAGGTTATAATTTCTTCTGAGTTTGAGAAGAAATGTGACTGACTACCAGTAAAGCCATCAGAACAGACTTGATTCAGTAAGGACTGACAATAAAGGAAAGGGATGAGCTCCATTCTGATTTGTGTAGAGGTGATTTGCATATTGTAAGCAGAGTATGAGGAAGGGGAAAGTATGAGGACTCATGACAGTCAGTGAAGTTAAAAATAACAAAGTTGTGGCCAGTGTAAATATGATTAGGTTATCTGTTTTTGTGGCAGCCAACTGTGTGCATTCAATCTTCCTGCAGAATGAGAGACAGACTTTATCCTCCTTTCTTTTACTTTCTTTTTTTAAAGATTTATTTATTAGTTTGCGTACTGTGTTCTGCCTGTGTGTATGCTTGCATGCCAGAAGAGGGCACCAGGGCACCAGATCTCATTAAGATGGTTGTGAGCCACCATATAGTCCTAGGAATTGAACTCAAGACCTCTGGAAGAGCAGTTAGTGCTCGTAACCTCTGAGCAGTCCATCCAGCAGCCAGTGCTCTTAACCTATGAACCATCTCTCTAGTACATCTTCTCTTCCTACCTCCCTCCCTTCCTTCCTTTCTTTTAAACAGAATCACATTATGTAACTCTGACTGTCCTGGAACTCACATTGCAGACCAGGCTGAACTCAAACTCATAGAGATCAGTCTGCCTCTGCATCTGCCTCTGCCTCTGCCTCTGAGTGCTGGAGTTAAAGGTGTGCACCAATTGCCTAACAGACCTTACTATTTTTGATGATCATATATCAGAAAAAAAAATGTTCTCAGGCTCACAGAGAAGTCCTTCTGAGCTACCAACTATACATATTTCCTATTTCGGTTGTTTTTCAGTATATGCTTCAAGACAGAGGGTGCCACAGGCCTATCTTAGGTGATAGCATGATAAGGCTTTTGGCAGTGCTGAAATTTTCTTAGGCATTTTTTTTCTCATAATTATATGTCGAATTTAAAAAAATTATTATATATTTATAGTACAAAATAGTGGGTTTTGTTATGGCATCTCATACATGTATATCATGTAACTTGGTCAGATTCACTCCCCATTACACCCCTATTGTTCTCCTTCCAATTGGGCCTTTTCCTCTTCCCAAATAATCTTCCTTGTGCAGTTATGTCTTCTGTTTTTTTTTCTGGATGGTTCTTTTTTCTTTTATTGAAAATAGGGTGGTTTTTTTTTGTTTTGTACAATATGTTCTGATTACATGGAGGGAGGGGGCTGTGGAAGGGAATTCAGGAAAAGATAGATAAAATAAGTGGCATTTGAGGGGTAGTATGGGAAACTAATACAGTAGAAACTTTGTAAAATATATACATATATGAAGGCCATCTAAGTAAAATCACCAAATAATGGAGGAGACAGTGTCCTGATGAACTATCTTTTGTAACCAAACAAAGCATCCAGTATCAAAAGTAGGTTACATCTAATGGAGTTGTTGGCCAAAGGGCATCATGGAAATCCTCAAACAACCCAGGCTGTTGCCAAGACTATAGGTTTTTCTCTACAAATTGACAGCAAGGCCCCATTGCTGAAGACAACGCCTGTACAACTCTTTGAACATGGAGAAGTCCAGCTGGTGTTTATATAGAGCCTTCATCCCTATGTTCTGGCATCTTTGGTACAGAAAGGTACTCTGAATGCTACCAAAGGAGAAACATAAACACCAGCCCAGCCACAAACCCTTTAATCTACAATGCTGTGTTGCCTGCAAGATAGACTCAGGTAATGGTGTTACAAAGGTTGTGGGAGTAACCAACCACTATCTGATTTGACTTAAGGCCTGTTTCACAAAATGGAATTCATACCAGACACTGCTTGGGTGACCAAGAACCTGAGACTAGATAGTCCAGGGACTCAGGGTTAAACAAAATAATACTAGTCTAAAAGAAGAAAAGTGTAATGATAAAATTACTCCTAATGATAGTCTGTTGTATTCATAGATTAATGCCTTGTTCAGCTATTATCAGAGAAGCTTCCTCCTGCAGTACATGAGAATACATACAGAGACCCACAACCAGGCATTATGCAGAGAATGAGAGAACTTGGAACACTCAATCTTATACAGGATGTCTCTCCATCAAATACCTCCCTTCAGGGCTCAAGGAACCCTGTAGATGAGGAGGCAGAGAAAATGTAAGAGCCAGAGGGGCTGGAGGACACCAAGAAAGTAAGGCCGCCTGGTCTACAAGAGCTAGTTCCAGGACAGGCTCCAAAACCACAGAGAAACCCTGTCTCGAAAAAAACCAAAAAAAAAAAAAAAAAAAAAAAAAAAGAAAGAAAGTAAGGCCGTCTAAATCTACATGATCAAAGCTCATATGACATAATGACCTCACAGAGACTGAGGCAGCATGCACAGGACCTGCATAGGTCTATATTAGGTCCTTTGTGCATATATTATGTCTTCTAGTTATTGGAGGAGTAGTTGACCAACATGTAATGGACTCCTTGGGTTTTGGTGTTGTTGTTGTTGTTTGTTGTGCGTGTATGTGTGTGCGTTTACTTGGTTAGAGTCAGTTTTTTATCTTTTGGGGGCATGGATTTGTTTGGTTTTCTTGGTTTGGGCGTATTTTATTGTTGTATTGGATTTTTGTTTGTTTTTTTGAGAAAGAACTTAAAGTTGGGTGGGTAAGGAGGAGGAGAGGATCTGGAAGGACTTGAGGGAAGGGAAGAATATAATCAGAATATATTTAAAGTTAAAATTGTTTTAAATAATAAAAATATAATAATAATAGCAATGAAAAAGTATAAACTAAAATATAGATTTTTGTCACATAATATATCCTGATTATGGTTTCTTCTCCCTCTTTTCCTCCCAGCTCCTCCCTATCTCACCTCCCATCCCAATCTACTCCTTTCTGTATCAGAGAGCAAACAGGCATTTAAGGGGTAATAAGAAAACAAAATGTAAGCTAAATAATAAACAGACAAATTGGAATAAGGAAAAACAAACAGAAGGAAAAGATCCCAAGAGAAACATACAAATGCAGAGACACTCGGGAATCCCATAAAAACACAAAACCAGAATTGATAATATATATGCAAAACCTTTAGGGTTAAATAAATAAATAAAAATAAAAGTAAAAATAAAACAAAAGAAAAAAGCCCTGGCTTAACATTGTGAGACAAGGAACTTCCAAAGATGCTATGGAGTTTGTTTTCTGTTGGCCATTTACTGCTAGGCATGCAGCCTACCCTTAAGAGTAGTTTATTTTTGCAGTGAGACTCTCTTGGAAAAGTTAAATTTTCATTTTCAAGTGGATGTCAGTAGGAGGTAGCTTCTGGGTTAAGAATGAGGGTATGTGTTCACCTTTCAGTTCGAGGACTTCATCTGGTACAGACCCACGCAGGCCCTGTGCATGCTGTGTCAGTCTCTGTGAATTCATATGTGCATCAGTCATGTTGATTTAGAGGGCCCTGTTTTCTTGGTGTCTTCCATCCCCTCTGGCTCTTACATTCTTTCTGCTTCCTCTTCTGGAGGGGTTCCCTGAGCTTTGAGGGGAGGTATTTGATGGAGACACGCCATTTAAGAGTGAGTGTTCCAGGGTCTCTCACTCTCTGAGTAATGCCTGGCCATGGGTCTCTGTATGTATTCCCTTCTTCTGCAGGAGGGAGCTTCTCTGATGGTGGCTGACCAAGGCACAGACTGATCTGAGTATAACAGAATGTCATTAGGAGTCATTTTATTGTTATGTTCTTTTAGTAGAACAAACTACTTAGGTTTCCCCTAAGTTTCTGAGTTATCTAGTCTCGGGTTCTTGGCCACCTACACAACATTGGGTATGGGTTCTATCTCATGGAGTGGGTCTTAAGTCAAATCAGATATAAGTTGGTTTCTCTCACAATTATGTTACACTGTCTAAAAAGTCAGTTTCTAATAATTTTTTGCCATGGATTATAGGATAAAGACTACTAAAAGTGACTAATGTTGAATATTTTCCTTAGCGTAGAATAACCTGTGGAAACCTCTTTTCTGTCTAATTGCACTTGTAAGCGATTGAATAATTTATCTCATTCTACTGATAAAATGATTTCTCATGTTTTAGATAATTTATAGCTTTAAAATTTTTACTTTTAATAGCAAGTTGTTAAGATAAAATTCTAAATAAGCTTTCTAGTATCAAATTCTTAAATAAAAAGGAACAAGAGGTAAACACCATAAAATTTAGCTTCCTCAATTCTCAGAAAAACCAACATCTCTCTTAAAATGCAAGAGCATGCTCATTTTCTTATAACACAACTAGCTAGCTTTTGTTTCATTCCCTCTGCAATCTCCTATAAAGTAGTAAAATATCCACTGCCTCTCCCCAAATAAAATAAGGAGGCAGCAACTTGTAGCCTTTTGGGTTCTCAGTAACAAGAAATTTCTTGCTCAAAATATCGGAGACCTTTAATACAGTGTCAAGACAATGTCCAGAATCAGATCTGATGATAAGTGGTGCCTCTGTACTTTTGATACTACTAAATGTCTTAGGTCTTCACCCCACATTTTCTTACACACTTTGTAAATGCCATAGCTCTGCTGGCCATAGACTGTTCAAAAGTATCTTTTTCAAGGTCTTTCCTTGAAGTTGGAACAGAATGGGATGGAACAGATCTTGTGTTCTGTATTATTATCGCAATTCCTAGTACTGTAACCGTGTCTTTCAAGTTAACCAAATAAGCAAGTGCCCCTTCCCTAGAAATCTCTTGTAAAGAGACTCCTCTGTAGTCGAAACCATGTAACTTGTTTTCCAGACCATTCAAATTACCAAAAGTTTCTAACAAACATTTGGTCAGTATCTTCTTCTTCTGTCTATGACTTGTGGCCACTTTGACCAGATACCAGGGACTGAACAAGAATAGTCTCAATTCAGTGTATAAGCAGGGAACAGCTTTCTTTTGATGGGATGTGACCATCAAAGTCTAGTTCTCATGAGCAAAATTTTGTTCCTTCTCATTAAAGACATCATATGGGACATGCTCTTTGTGCACTTCTTTGACTTCCTGGATTTTCTCTTTGGCCACTACTTTACCTTTTAAGTATTTATGAAGAAAAATAAAATTGTGTTTCCTCATATTTCACCTTCTTCATATGTCGTTTCAGTTTCTTTTCATGTTTTTCTTGTGTTGGGGGGGTATTGTTTGTAGAGAGTAACCTTGTATGAGTCAGTCAGTGACCAGCAGGATGTTGACCTCTGCTTCTGTCACAACATTTTGGCTCCAGCTAGAGCAGAGGCTCCATACTCTGTGCAGCTGTGAGGGAGAAGAAAAATGGGCTTTGCTGTGCTGAGTTGCTTAAGTCACCATCCTTCTACCAGGTTTTGGGACAAAGTCCCCCACGAAAGTTGATCTTTCTACTTTAGCCTCCTGAATGCTGTGCCTCTTCTTCTTTGTTTTCTTTTTTTCGTTTGTTTGGTTTTGTTTTGTTTTGGAGACAGGGTTTCTCTATGTAGCTCTGGCTGTCCTGGATTTCACTCTGTAGACCAGGCTGGCCTCAAACTCACAGAGATCTGCCTGCCTCTGCCTTCTGAGTGCTGGGATTAAAGGCGTGTGCCACCACTGCCCGGCAAGTGCTGTGCTTCTTTTTGGTTATCTAATTGCATGATCCTAGAGAAGCTAAATAAGAAGGTGTGTTGTAATACAAGCGGCAGGGCTGTGTCCCCGGCACCCAGCCGCCCGCATGGCTAGCTTATGCCCCGAAATAATTACACCGGAATTGTATTCTTTTAATCACTGCCTGGCTCATTAGTTCCAGCCTCTTATTGGCTAGCTCTTACATATTGATCTAACCCATTTCTAATATTCTGTGTAGTACCATGAGCTGGCTTACCAGGAAAGATCTTAACCTGTGTCTGTCTGGAGTGGGAGAATCATGGCGACTCCTTACTCGGCTTCTTTCTCCCAGCATCCTGTTCTGTCCACTCCGCCTACCTAATTTTCTGTCCTATCAAAGGGGCCAAGGCAGTTTCTTTATTACTTAACCAATGAAACAACAGATAGAAAGATGACCCACCTCCATCATTTCCCCTTTTTCTGTTTAAACAAAAAAGAAAGGCTTTCACTTCAACATAGCAAGATTACATACAGCAAAACAGTTATCAAGCAAGAATTACAGTCACAACACTTATATCTATTTTATCTTCCATCATAACCAAGGAAAACTACAACCATCTATCCATTCTTCAACTCCATCAAAGACTCCAGAAGGATATAATATTACCTAAGTAAACAAGAAATCCAAAACTCTAGAAATGACAGAGACATCTCACTGCCTGGACAGTCACCCAAAGTTCCTTTGTACTGTTGGGGCATCCATCTTCAGCCTACAGGCCCATAGTATCCAGCAGACATTTCCATGAAGCAGGAAAATTCCAAAGACAGTTCAGTCACTTTCTGCTGTGTCCTGCAGAATGTCTCGCAGACTCTTTCATGAATCAGGAACCCCGAAAATCCATCTCACCTTTAGGCAAGTTCAGCAGTCCTCTTTCTGCGGGTTCTCTGTGTCCAGTTTATGCAACAGTCCAGGCAAGAGCAGTTTCTTGCCCAAATGGCTATCAAACTCCTTAAGGAGCCTCTTCGGTGCCCATCTTCCTCTTGAAGTAGATTGGTGCTGCCAGGAGCAGACGTGTCTCATTATCATGAAAAGCCCTAAGTTATTAAAACATTAAATGCCATATTCTGCAGTCTTTGAAAGATATGAAGAATGCCTATCTAGCTGAAATATATCTATGCACATCTAGAAAATCTAACTAACATGACTAAAAGCTTGACAATTATCGATGATTATCCATTAACAACCTATATACATTACATTTTTAAATGAACTACATAATCACAATACCTTAATCAAGATCAGAAATACATAAACATATAACAAAATTGACCTTAAAATCATACCAATGCAAATTATTCATATCTATATCATATCCCCCTTTAAATGTAAAAGAACATTTATAAACAATATTTGGGAATATGGGCGCAGTTTTTTCTCTCCAAACTGCTTCCTGCTGAATGGGGGCGTCGTTAATTAGGTCTTTCATGGTGTAACCTGTGTGCCAGGGTCATCTCGGTTGGCAGTTGTGTGAAGTAATTTTTTGAGGGTGTTCACAGTAACCTTTCAGGAGGGCGTGGTCTATCATACCATATTGGGATAGACGAAATCCACAGGGTCACATCCTCTGTGAAAACAAAAGAAGACCCTCTCCAAAGCATCATATCCTTAGACCCAAATTCTGAAATCATAATACCCTTATATCCATTCTGGTTTAGCTTGGCAGCCCATATAATGAAATGTCTCTCTGCACTTAGCTCCTTCACAGTCAAAAATTTTAAAGAAAACACAATAATACAAAGAATCCAGACTCTCTGTGAATTTTCCATTTTTATGTGGCTTATTTTTCTTTATTTCTTTTAATCTATAACTATCTGTACCCTGTCTCTTTAAAGACTTTACCCTTTTTTAAGACATTAACTTTATTCTTTATATATATTTTTTTCTCTCTCTCAAGCCTACGTACATTCATTCAACACTGTGATCCATTTATAGGTCTGAATCTGTCCTATTGTGAATCCGTAATTTTTTTTTTTTTTTTTTTTTTTTTTTTTTTACTATCCAGGAGCATTTCTTAAAATGTTAAGCATTTCTTAAAAACTTAAGTTGCACCATGTAGAGGTAATACGCTACTGCCTGTTTACTGCCAGTCTAAACCTTAACTGTGCTGTTATTATGGTAATTACGGTAGTTTCTGCCTGAGACCAGCAGAGTTCCACATGGCAGAGCTGAGCTGCTCCTGCATCAGAACCATTTGGTGCCCCTGAGCCACTCACAGTTCCAGGCACACAGCAGTCCACATGCCATCAAGCAAGACGCAGCTCTTTACTCCAAATGATCCATTCAAAAGCTCTGTCTCCAGCAGGAGCCAAACGGAGATCGCAAAGGCGGCACAGCCCAGAAAGCCGGCATTTTAAAACAGCCAGTTTTTTCCTGTTGCTGAGTCAGGACAATTTCTTTGCCGCACGCAACCCACAAACAGCAAAAAGCTGTCTTAAATTCTCTCTCTGTCCTTTTTAAGCCCTCTCAGGTTTTATGTGGAGTTCATTATCACGCTGGGCGCCACTCTGTTGTAATACAAGCGGCAGGGCTGTGTCCCCGGCACCCAGCCGCCCGCATGGCTAGCTTATGCCCCGAAATAATTACACCGGAACTGTATTCTTTTAATCACTGCCTGGCTCATTAGTTCCAGCCTCTTATTGGCTAGCTCTTACATATTGATCTAACCCATTTCTAATATTCTGTGTAGTACCACGAGCTGGCTTACCAGGAAAGATCTTAACCTGCGTCTGTCTGGAGTGGGAGAATCATGGCGACTCCTTACTCGGCTTCTTTCTCCCAGCATCCTGTTCTGTCCACTCCGCCTACCTAATTTTCCGTCCTATCAAAGGGGCCAAGGCAGTTTCTTTATTACTTAACCAATGAAACAACAGATAGAAAGATGACCCACCTCCATCAAAGGGGAACCCAAAGAAAAACATATAGTCATCCTCCTGAATATTAACCTTCATCAGGCGATGAAAGGAGACAGAGACAGAGACCCACATTGGAGCACCGGACTGAAATCTCAAGGTCCAAATCAGGAGCAGAAGGAAGAGAGAGCACGAGCAAGGAACTCAGGACCGCGAGGGGTGTACCCACATACTGAGACAATGGGGATGTTCTTTCTTTTTTATTTTTAAAATTGCATTTATTTATCTGTCCATGTATTTATATATGTATTTGTTTGTGTGTTTGTTTTGTGTATGTGGGCTCAAATGCCCCTGCATGTATGTGCAGATCAGAGGGCAACTTACGAGAGTCATTTATTTCCTTCAACTATGTGCGTTCTGAGACTCAAACTTAGAATAGAGTTCCATATTTATACTGATGGGGATAATCTATCAAAGAAGACAGAGACAAGGTAGCTAAGGAGTAACAATAACAGCAATCATCATAATCATTATCATATCGTCATCAAAGTTCCCTTAAATTCTTGTTTATATATCACCTCATAATCATTGTTTATAATCTTGTTTTATAATCTTGGAGGAGGAGAACAATTTCCTCCTCCTCCTTTTTCTTGTTCCTCCTCTTCCTACTCCTCCTCTTCTTTCTTCTATTTTCTTTTCTTCCTTCTCCTAAAAACAGTACTGGAGACTGAACTTAGGACCCATGCATGCTAGGTAAATGCTCTAGCGTTGAGCTGCATCCTCAGCCTTTTTTACTTTTTATTTTGAGATAGGGTCTCACTGAATTGTCCAGGCTGGTTTTGAACTTGTTATTCTCCTGCCTTGCAAGTAACTGGAAGTACTTGCCAATGCCATCAGCCCAGTTCCACTACTTCCCTGAATGAATACTAAAACTTTAATGAACTGGTCCAACCAAAAGATGTCATTTATGTCCTGGTTGACCATTGTCTCAATTATTTTATTTTGTTTTTGTTTGACACATAATAACTGTTTATATTTAGGAGGTATAATGTATTTTGATATATGTGGTCATTGTTGTGATGCTAAGATTCTGTCCATTTGTTGTGCAATTTAGTGAAGCCTGACAGAATAGGATTCCAACAAAATGGTGCTTCCTTAAAACAAAGAGCTTTTTAGCTTTAAATTTATTTTTATTTTCTAATTTAAAATTTTTAATTTTTTGAGAATTTCATATGTGAACACGTATTGTCATAAGTTTTATTCCTCTCCAACTCCTCCCATGTCTTCAACAGTAGGGTCTTCTCATCAACCTCTGGGAGGCAATCAGTGGTAACAGCAATAGCCTATATTGTTTTGGAAGTTGCTTAAACTCCTCTGAAAAACAATTCAAGAGAGAGTTTCCTTATTTACACTGTAGTTTTTGTTAGAGAGTCTGGGGCTCCTTGGGAGAAAATTATTGTCCCAAGAGGCATAATGTCATTCAGTCTCTCTCTCTCTCTCTCTCTCTCTCTCTCTCTCTCTCTCTCTCTCTCTCGTGTGTGTGTGTGTGTTTGTACACTCATACACTTACATATATTATGTATGTGTTGCTAAAGACTTATTTTTATCTTATATGTATTAGTGTTCTGTTTTCATGTATGTATGTGTGTACTGTGTGCACACCTGGTACTTGTGGAGGCCAGAAGAGAACATGTGATTCCCTAGAACTGGAGTTACAGAAGCTTGTAAGCCACCAGGTGTGTGGCTGGGAACTGAACCCAGGTCATCTGAAAGAGCAGCGAGTGCTCTTAACTTCTGAGCAACCTCTCTAGTCACCTATACATGTATTTTTGTTTTGTTTTGTTATGTTTTCAAGACAGGATTTCTTTTTGTAATCTTGGCTGTTCTAGAACTAGCTCTGTAGTCCAGGCTGTTCTCGTTATATATGTATTTTTAAGTGACGATAAAATGTTTTTATATGGCTTTCTCAAACATGCTTAGTATTGTTTATCTCTTCTCCCTCGCCCTCCATATTTTCCTTCTTTCCCAATTAAATCCTTCCACCCATTTGTTCCATTTCCACTTTCATAGCACCTGTGTCCTACTAACTTCCCCTCTAGAGCTCTACCATCCACAGACCCATTTTGCTCTCCTGGTTTCTGCAGTTACGCCAGGATGTATACTCACTTCTAAATGTTCAGAGCTATAAGTCACAAATAAGAGAGAACATACAAAACGACAGCCTACAGAATGGGAAAAGATCTTCACTAACCCCACATCAGACACAAGTCTGATCTCCAAAATATAAAAAGAACTCACAAAATTGGACACCAAAAGATCACATAATCCAATTTTTAAAAATGGAGTATAGACCTAAACAGAGAACTCTCAACAGAGGAATCTAAAATGGCTGAAAGACACTTAAGAAAATGCTCCACATCCTTAGTCATCAGAGAAATGCAAATCAAATCAACTCTGAGATTCCATCTTATACCTGTAAGAATGGCCAAGATCAAAAACACTGATGACAACTTATGCTGGAGAGGTTGTGAGGTAAAGGAAACACTCCTGCATTGCTGGTGGGAATGCAAGCTGCTACAACCCCTTTGGATGTCAGTGTGGCGATTTCTCAGAAAATTAGGAAACAGACTTCCTCAAGACCCAGTAATGCCACTTTTGGGTATATATCCAAAGGATGCTCAATCGTGCTACAAGGGCATGTGCTCAACTATGTTCATAGAAGCATTGTTTATCATAGCCAGAACTTGGAAATAGCCTAATTGCCCCTCGACCGAAGAATGGATAAGGAAAATGTGGTACATTTACACAATGGAGTGCTACACAGCAGAAAAAAATAATGACATCTTGAATTTTGCAAGAAACTGGATGGAGCTAGAAAACATCATTTTGAGTGAGGTAACCCAGACCCAGAAAGACAAACATCACATGTGCTCACTCATAGGTGGTTTTTAAACATAAAGCAAAGAAAACCAGCCTACAAATCACAATCTCAGACATCATTTTGAGTGAGGTAACCCAGACCCAGAAAGACAAACATCACATGTGCTCACTCATAGGTGGTTTTTAAACATAAAGCAAAGAAAACCAGCCTACAAATCACAATCTCAGAGAACCTAGACAACAATGAGGACCCTAAGAGAGACATACATAGATCTAATCTACATGGATAGTAGAAAAAGACAAGATCTCCTGAGTAAATTGGGAGCTTGGGGACCTTGGGAGAGGGTTGAAAGGAAGAGGAGAGGCGGGGAGGGGAGCAGAGAAAAATGTAGAGCTCAATAAAAATCAATTAAAAAAATAAAAAAGAGAGAACATACAACGTTTGTCTTTCTGGATATGCATTGTCTCACTCAATATGATCTTTTTTAGTTCCATCCTTTTGTGTGCAAAGCTCATGATTTAATTTTTCTTTATATCTGATTAAAATCCATAGTATATATTCACCACATTTTCATTATCCGTTCATCACTTGTAGGACATTTAGGTTGTTACCGTTTCCCAGCCATGGTGAATAGAGCAGCAGTGAACATGGCTGAACAAGTACATGGGGAGTTGGATGTAGAATCCTTTGGGCATATGCCAAGGAGTAGGACAGCTGGGTCATATGGTAGGTTTACTTTTTAGCTCTTTGAGCGTTCTTCACACTGATTTCTATAATGGATGCACCAGTTTGTAATCCTACCAATAGTGAATGAGAGTTCCCATTTTCCCACATCTTCAGCAGCAGTTTTGTCAATTACTTTCTTGATTTTAGCCATTCTGAATGATTTAAGATGAAATCTCAAAGTAATTTTGATTTGCATTTTCTTAATCATTAAAGATAAGAAACACGTAAAAGATATTTTGTAACTATTTTTATTTCTCCTTTGAAAACCCTTTCTTTCTTCAGATACGTAGATTATTTTCAATTGGGTCATTTGTTTTCTAGATTCTTCATGTTTTCAGTTTTTTGTGTTATGAATATTTATCCTCTATAAGATGTACGACTAACAAAGATTCTCTCCCATTCTGTGGGCTTCCTCGTCATATGACTGATTGACTGTTTCCATTGTTGCACATAAACTTTTTTGCCAATTGCTGGCCTTAATTATTTATGGACAAATGGAGTCCTATTCAGAAAGTTCTTTCCTAACACCTATATCATGCAGGATGCCACTTCGTTTTCTTCTAGCTGTTTCAGCATTCAGGTTTCACACTAAGGTCTTTTATCCATTTGAAATTAATTTTTATGCAGAGCAATCACTAGGGGTTTAACTTCACTGTTCTACATGTGGACATCTGATTTCCCAGCACCATTTGCTGAAGATACTGTCTGTCCTCCACTGGGTGTTTTTGGCATCCCGTTAACGGTAGTTATGTGCACTCGCCATTTGGGTCGTCTGTATTTTCCATTGACCTACATGTCTGTGTCACTGTCATGTTGCTTTGTTTTTGGTTTCTGCTGTTGTTTTTTATTTGTTGTCTTGATTTTTTAATTATCACTCTAATATAACTTGAGATCTGGAATGGCAATCCCTCCAGCAGTGTTTGTTTTGTTCAGGATTGCTTTGACTACCTAGGGTCTTTTGTGGTTTGAGGATTTTTTTCTATTTCTATGAATAACGGTCATGTTTTTATTGGAATTTCATTCAATCTGTACATTGCTTTTGCTGGAATGACCATGTTCACAATATTAATTTTACCAACCATGACTACAGAAAGTCTTTCCATCCTCTAGTGTCTTCCTTAATTTTTTCAGAGATTTAAGGCTTTCATTAAGGTCTTTTGTTTATTCATAGATAACTGAGCTTTTTGAAAGCTGTTGTCAATTTGAGTGTTTCCATGATCTTTCTCTTGGTGTTTGTTATTAGTATAGAGAAAGGTTATTGATTTTTGCTAGTTGATTTTATATTCTACTACTTTGCTCAAAGTATTGATCATTTCTAGAAATGTTCTAGTGGAATTTCGGCATCTGTTTTGTGTCATATATCACCTGCAAAATGGTATGATTTGGTGTATTCTTTTCCTGGTTTTATTCCTTTATTTTCCTTCTCCAGTTGCTAACCATTGCTTGCAGCACTATATTGAAAAGGAGTTTGGATGGTGCAAATCTGTGTCTCAATCTTGATTTTCATGGGATTGCTTTGAGTTTTTCCCACTTGGGATGATGTTGGCTGTGGGATTTGTCATATATAGCCTTTATTATGTTGATATATTTCCCTTCAGTCCTATTCTTTCTATGACTTTTATCATGAAAGCATGTTGTGTTTTGTCAAGGGACTTTTTTGCATCTATTGAGATGATCATATGTTTTTGTTTGAAAGTACATTTATATGACATTACATTAAATGATTTATGTATATTTTAAATCCTTCATGTTAAGTTAGGGTAACTATTATGACAAATCACCATGACCAAAAGCAATTTGGAGAGGAAAAGCTTTATTTCAACTCAGGTCACACTTCATCACTGAGGGAAGTCAGAACTGCAGCAGAGGCCATGGAGGAGTGCTTCTCACTAGCTTGTTTCTCATGGTCTTGTCAGCCTGCCTTCTTATAGTACCCAAGACCTCCGTCTCAGGGGTATCACCACCTGCAGTAGGCTGCACCCTCCACACATAAATCACTAATTAAGTAAATGCCCCACAGACTTGCCTACAGGTCAATTTATTTTCTCAATTAGGATTTCCTCTTCCCAGATATGTCTATTTGTGTTGAATTGACAAAAGCCAATCAACACAACTGACTCATTGTCAACTTGACACACATTATTATCAATCTTATATATTAATAGCACTTATTAATCTATAACCTTTTCTTTCTTGTTCATCCCCAAGATCTCATATTAATATGAATATCAAAATATAAAGAATTCCAACTTTTAAAAGCCCCACATTCTTTAAAACCTCGCTTTAAAAATAGTCTCTTTAAAACATTCAAAGGCTCTCTCAAAGTTCAACATTTCTCTAAAATACCCAGTGTTTCTGAAATGTCCGAAGTCTCTGTAAAATTCCAAAGTCCCTTAACTGTGGACTTCTGTGAAATTAATAATAAGTTACATAGTTTTTAATTTCAAAAGGGAAGAATCGAAGTGTAGATACAATAAAAAAAAATCAAAGCAGACCCAAATTCCAATAGTATAGAAAGGTCAATCATTGATGCCTTTGACCCAGTCATGATACTCTGGTCTCCAAAGACTCTGTACCATCTGTCTGGCTCTTCCTTCTGCAGCACACACAAACTTGTCGCCTAGGCTCAGAACGACTCCAATCCATGACTGCTACTGTACTTGTCTGTCATCCCATAGCACTGGCATCTTCAAAATGCTGGGGTCTCCACTCTAACTGAGCTTCACCATTACCAACAGCCTTTTGTAGGCTCTCTTTGGGGACTCTAAGCCTGCCACAGGTGAAGTTTCAACTTCTCTCCATGACCCCTTCAGTCCCGGGGGTTCTATTGCAACTCAAGTTGTACCTTCACCAGTGGCCTTTCCTGGCTTCTCAGGGCCAAGCCTCAGATGCTCTCCATGACCCTTTCATTCTTTCAAACCCAGTATTACCAAGTTTGGCTGCCAGCATGAGGTACCTTGGATACTTCTGGAACATTGCTTCTGTATGCTGACTCTGAGGAAACACTTCCCAGAAGATACCACCTCAATGATGCTGGTCTCTTCCTAATCATAGTTGATTCTTCAGCCCCAGGTGACCAGAACCACAAATTTTTAATTTAAAATATCACATTAATAGGCCTTATAGAGTCTTTGCTTTCCTCTGAAGCTTCACAAATCAGGTCTTCATCTTTTTTGCATAGCTCTCAACATTCTTGTCTTCCAAGTTCCCACAATAGCTCAGTAAGCTCTGAGCAACCAATGGCTTTTCTAGACCCAATTTCAATTACCACAGATCCTCCCCCAAACACATGGTCATGTCTGTCACAATGAAACACCCATGAACCTGTGACCTATTTCTGACTTAGTTAGGGCTTCTATTGTGATGAGAGCATAAAGGACCTTGTTCTAGTACTAAGGAAACCAAGAATGTTAAACAATTTTCAAAGAAAAAAATGCATAACCTGTTTTCAGCCCAGAAATCTGAGAATGGAATCTGAGAGTAGCTAATAGTCTAGATGATCCTTGCATTATCTGTAGGGCCAGGCCATACCAAGCTCTCAGAAGTAGGACTGGAGGTGGCTAATAGTCTAGGTGACCTTTGTATTGTCTGTACGGTCAGGGGTTCCCCCAAACTCTCACAACCAGGACCAGAGGTAGCTAATAGCTCAGACAACCTCTGCACTATCTGCATGACTGAGACCACACCAGATCCTCTCCCAGGTCCTTAAGATAACACATGTAGCCTATCTCTAGAACCCATCTTCATGGAAGAAGCGACATGCACTTTGAGAAAAGTTTCTATGTAATTGTGCCTCATTGTTCACTCAAGTCTTTTTTTCCCCAGAGTTTTCTGTGCTTAAATATGCTTACAATAAATGGCTCAGGGTCAGACTCTAGAAGTTTGAACCAACACCATCTAACTAAGTGATGTTGAACCAGATTTCCTTCTTGCCTCACATGGATTGTTACTTTACCTGCCCTGGTGGTCACAGAGACCCTGACACTGTGGCTGTGAGAAAAACAACTTGAGGAGGAATAACGGGTCTATTTTAAATCTACAGTTCCACATCGAAGGAAGTCAGGGCAAGCACATGGAGGCAGGAACTGAAGCAGAGGCCACAGAGGAGTGTTGCTTACTGGCTTGCTCTCCATGGCTTATCACCCTGCTTTCTAATATTCCCTAGGACCACCATCCCGGGGTGGGGGGTCACTGTACACAATGGGCTGGGCATGTTCACATTAATTACTGATTATTAAAATGCCCCATATGCTTGTCTACAAGGCATTCTGGTGGGGGCGTTTTCTCAAATGAGGCATCCTCTCCCCCAAATTACCCTAACCTGTGGAAAGTTGACATGAAAATTAGCCAGCACACTTGGGCAGGCTAAAGTCAGGCAAGTTGATTAGACCAGAATGGAACACAGGGTGTGTAACTTGGACCAAGCTTCCAGACTGGCAATAGCACAGGCAGAACTAGCCAGACTCTGTTGGCAACAGCACAGATGGGATTAACTAGATTCAGTATCAGTACATTTTAAAAGTGTAATTAGCAATCATCTAATAGTAAAACATATGGTAGCATCATTTAACCATCATTTTAACAAGGTTGTTGCTTTTTGATTTACATAATTATATTTATAGTGGATTGAATGAGAATGGCCCTCATAGGCTCGTATCTTTGAACCCATGATCCCCAGGTGGTGGAACTGTTTGGAAAAGATTATGATGTATAATCTTCATGGATGTGTCACTGGGGGAAGGCCTTGAGGTTTCAAAAGACTCATGACAGGTCTGGGGTGTCTCTATCATTGCCTCCTACTTATGCATGAAAATGTAAAAACATAAGCCAAATTAAATATTTTCTTTTCTAACTTGCCCTGAGCTTATGGCTTCAGAGGGCTAGAGAGTCCATAGTGGTGGAGCAAAGGCATGGTGGTAGGAATAACAGAGAGTTTACAATGCCATTCGCTCTATTTCCCTCATGGCTGTTAGCTCAACATGTAATCTCTCACCTGCTTCTGTAAACCAGCCTCGTACTGGATGCTTTCTTTTATAAGTTGCCTTGGTCATGGTATCTCTTCACAGCAATAGAAAAGTAACGATGACACCCTCCAAGTCGTCACATTCCAAATTCTTCTTGGACCATACATCTAAGCCCCCTCACTGGAGTTATAGTATAAAACTTTGCACCTCTCATTTTTTGTGGACTCATACAAACTATTGATGATCTGGTTTCTTTTCTCCAATAAGGGCCTATAGATCTTAGCAAATTTCCTCTTTATAAAACTAAATTCCCTGGGGTATTTGGAATCTAGGCCAGAGGATTCGGCCCGAAGCTTTTGAGAGCATACTTAACCATCAGAGGCTTCAGTTCCAAGGGTAAGGAGTAGCCCCATCAAAGCCTTCAGGGAAACAGCATTCAGTAACTGGACCATTTTCCATGCTTGCTGTAATCTCCAATGCCTTGTACTATTAGCTTTGGGGGCCAGAAAAGACTCACTGAAATGATGGATATAGTTTGGACTGGGTGAGATTTAGGCACAGGCAGAGGAGGGCCTAAGAAAGGCAAGAGGAAACAGATTTTGGAAAAACTGGCCCAAGATGGAGACAGCAGCAGGGGACCTGATCAATATTATCGGGTAGAAGGCTTATTGAGCTGGAGCAGTCCACTAAAGAACGTTTGCATTAGCTGTTGTGTCAAAAGGAAGCAGGGCCCCAAATCAATTGTACAAGATGATCCTGTAATTTTCCCTGTGCTAAGTAGCTTTGAAATAGAATAAGGTAGAAAAGAGTAATAACTAGATTCTGATTGATTTATTTAGTTAGTAATTTACTTAAAGCACTGCCTGTATTGTCTATTTGCCAATGACGTCACTTGCTACCTGAAACAGAATGATCTGGAGAAATAGCTGAAACAATGGACCGTTGCCCTTAACAACCAGCTGACTGTTGCCCTTAACAACCTGCTGGCTGCCACGTAAGCATCTGTAAAATTTTCCTAGCTTGCTTGCCCCACCTTGTGGGGCAAGACGAGAATGCAAATGACCTTTCTGAAGTCTTTCAGAAGCTATTGTGGCTTTGGTCCTGTGGTGACATTTCCTCTCTTCCACTGTCATGGTGTTGGAGTGCTTATTCCAGAAAGATTTCCACAGCAGCTATAATCAGCAAATCTTCATGCACAAGTGACTAAAATCTATTACATGTCAAATGCCACTCACCTTCCTAGCAGTGGCAGCTCCCCAATCTTTATTTAATCTTTATTCCTGTGTTAATGAGTTTAGTTGCTTTATATATTTCTACTTAAAATATTATTAGTTTGCTTCCTTCCCTTTACTGCCTTCAGCCCCTCCTAAGTCGAAGCCCTTCTTTCCTCCAACTCCCTCCATATTTCCCACTCCAAAATTCATAGCTTTTATTTCCAGATTATTATTGCTACATATATATGTGTATGTATATATATGTATTCATGAATACATAAATATAACCTGCTGAGTCCGTTCTTGTAGTGTGTGTGTGTCTGTGTGCGTGTATGCATGTGGTTTCAGGGCTGATCACACTATACTTAACAACCATCTGGGGAGCTGTTATCAGTTGCTTGTCCAGGGATATGACTCTGCAAGATTTCCACCTTCCTTTGTTAGTATTTTCCATTGCTATTACCATTGTTCCCATCTTGTTTATGTAGCCGTTTGTATGAGAGACTTTTACACCTTACTTCCTGGTATCCTGGCTCTTAACAGTCTTTCTGCCTTCCCTTTCTCAGTGCTTCCCAAGCTATAGGTGTAGATGTATCCATTGGGACTGGATGATGACACACTGATCTCTGCATTGTATTCATGTATTAGTTGGGGTTCACTGGAGAAACGGGACGGATAGAATGAATGTATATACATTAAAAACAAGATTTATTAAAATGCTTACATTCTGTGGTCTGACTATCCCAACAAGGCCTGTCTCCTGACAGAAATTCTACGAATCCAATCATTGTTTGGCTCATGAAGCCTGGATGTCTGAGATGGTCTTCAGTATATGTAAGAATCCAAAAGAAAGTAAGTAGGCTCTTCTATGCCAGTTGAAGGAATGAACTTGCCACTGAGAAGAGGGCAAACAAGCAAAAAGCAAAATCTTCCTTCTTCCATGTCCTTTATGTAGGCTGCCACCAGAAAGTGTGATCCAGATTAGGGTGTCTTATAACCTCAAATGATCTGGATTCAAGGTTGTAGTGGGAGCTGCGGGCTGTGTTCCTGCCGCCCCAGCTCCTGGTAGCCTGGCTAGCTCATGCCCCAAAATAACAACACACAAACTGTATTCTTTTAAACACTGCTTGGCCCATTAGCTCTAGCCCTTACTGGCTAATTCTCATATCCCGATCAACCCATCTCTAATAATCTGTGCAGCACCAGTCTTACCAAGAAAGATTCAGCATGTCTGACCTGGCGGCTTGCTTCATCGTGTCTGCCTCTGAGAGGAGCTGCCCTGCATCTGCCCGTGAGAGGGGAGCGTGGCGTCTGAGCTCACTTCCTCTTCCTCCCAGCGTTCTGTTCTGTTTACTCCACCCACCTATGTTCTAACCTATGAGGGCCAAGCAGTTTCTTTATTTTTTAACCAATGACCTTCCTCCATCACAAGGTGGGTCTTCCAACCTCAAATCGTCCAATCAAGAAAAATACCTCACAGGTGTGCCCAGGTGCTTGGACTTTAGTTAATTCCACATGTAGTCAAGTTGACAACCAAGAATAGCCATCACAGTCCAGTTGTGGTTTTCTGTGATGACTTTCATTTGTTGTAAAGATAAACTTCTTTGATGAAGGGTGTCTTAGGGTTTCTGTTGCTGTGAAGAGACGCCATGACCACAGCAAATCTTATAAAGGAAAACAGGCATACAGTTTCAGAGGTTTAGTTCATTATCATCATGGCAGGACATGGTGGCATGCTGACAGACATGGTGCAGGAGAAAGCCTGAGAATTCAACATCTTAATCAGAAGCAGAAAGAGTCTCTGTACCACACTGGGTGTGGCTTGAGTATATAAGACCTTAAAGCCTGCCCCTATAGTGACGCACTCCCTTCAACAAGGCCACACCTACTCCAAGAAGGTTACATATCCTAATAGTGCCACTCCCTATAGGCCATTGAATGCCTATAAACATTCAAACACATGAGTCTGTGGGGACCATTATCTATTCAAACCACTATATTCCACTCTCTGGGTTCCAAAGTCTCATAACCATAACAAATGCAAGAGGCATTTAGTCCAATTTCAAAAGTTCCCATTGTCTATAACAGTCTCAACAATGTTTTAAAGTCTAAAGTTCAAAATCTTCTTTTCTGCTCTTACTGTGATACCCTATTAAATTAAAAAAAAAAACAGATCACATGCTTCCAAAATATAATGGCATGGGATATACATGACCCTTCCAAAGCATAGGGAAAGGAGCATAGTGAGGAAAAACTGGACCAAAGCAAATAAACAACAACAAAAAATCAGCTGGGCAAACTCCAGATGCTGCATCTCTATGTCTGATGTCAAAACACTCTTCAGATATGCAACTCCTTTCAGTTTTGTTGACTGCAACACCTTTCTCTCTCTCTCTCTCTCTCTCTCTCTCTCTCTCTCTCTCTCTCTCTCTCTCTCTCTCTCTCTCTCGCCCTCCCTCCCTCCTTCCCTCCCTCTCTATCTCTTGCTGGTTCCACTCCCTGTTAGCAGCTTTCCTTGGCAGATATCCAGTGACTCTGGCATCTCCAACATCTTAGTGTCTCCAAGGCAATCCAGGCTTCACCTTCACAGCTTCACACAATGATCTCTCTGGCCTACACATAGGAACACACCCGACACATGTCTGGCCCCAACAGCTTTCCTTAGTCACAGAGAAAGATTCCATAACCCTGTTTTTGTATCCTTGACTCTAACGTCAGAACCATGTGGCTGAAGCTGCCAAGTTCTGTTGCTTGTTGGAGTTGGAACATGGCCCCTTGTTGAATTACATCTTTACCAGTTGAAACCTCTTGAGCCAGGCCACCACAGCTCAAATCACCTTCAGCACCACTATCTTCCATGTCCTTTTAGTTTGGTCCATCAGGCAGCACTGAAAGCATTCCACTGCTTTCCTCACCCAAACTTCCAAAGTCCAAATTCCTCCAAACAAAAGCATGGTCAGGCCTATCTCAGAAATACCCCAGTCTCTAGTACCAACTTCTGTCTTAGAGATTCTATTGCAATGATCAGACTCCATGACCACAACTCTCATAAGGAAAACATTTAACTGGGGGCTGGCTTATAGTTTCAGAAGTTTAGTCCATTGTCATCATGGCAGGACATGGCAGGGTGCAGACAGACATGGTACTGGAAAAGAAGCTGAGAGTTCTACATCTTGGTCTGCAGGCAGTGTCCTACACTGAGTGTAGCTTAAGCATATAAGACCTTAAAATCTGCCTTCACAGTAAGATATTTCCTCCAACAAGGCCACACCTACTCAAATAAGACCACACCTCCTAATAGTGCCATTCCCTATGGGCCAAGCACTCAAACACATGAGTTGGTGGGGGCCGTTCCTATTCAAACCATAACAAGAAGCAATAGCTATTCATATCTGTGGGGGGAAAGGACAAGATTTATGAGGTAATTAAAAATTATGCTAGGTGTAGATATCTTCTAAGATCCATGATGCCACTAGCCCCAGGGAGTCAGATAGGTTTCTAGTGCCAGATATTGTTTCCTTCCTGTTGAGTGGGCCTCAAGTCCAACTATATAACTGCTGATTACCACCACCATTTGAGTGCAGTACGTCGACACTTTGCCATGCTGGACGCTATCTGTTGTGGTTCATAAATGTCACAGCTGAGTGGGACTATTAATTGACTTCCCAAATGTCCTTACAAATATAAATGAATAGTGAAAATATGCTGTGTGTGTGCAATGGAATCTATCTATAAAGAAAAATAAAGTCATGAAATTTGCAGGTAAATAAATGAACCTAGGAAAGATTATATTGAGTGAGTAACCCTTGCTCCAAATCCTCAGATGTGAGTATATGACATGGAGTACCACAGAAACCAGGAAAGTATGATGGGGCTATAGGGAAAGGAAAGGGGCTCGAAAGGGGGAATAGCAGGATACAAGTGATATGAGGTGGGAAATGGGGAAACAGGGAGGGGTCTCCAAATGGGCAGGATGGAAGTCAAAGCCTAATGAGGAAAGATAAATAATATTAAGGTTGTTTGATAAGGCTTCAAGGAATCTTTAATGTTTACCTTAAAATTACACCCAATACATATAAGGAAGTTATGACACATGGCAATGCTCCCCACAAGAACCATAGACTAACCAAAACCCTAGTACCAGGTACCAGAAACCTCCTTTCAAATGGTTGGTCAGGGTAGACCAAGTGACTCCCCAAACAGTATCGACCAAGGCTCTTGCATTTGTCGCCTCTCAGAGATTACTGAGGACACTGAATATTTGGACACATGGCTCGGATTATTTGAGCTGAACCTAACCTGAAAGCCTCGTTCCTGTAGTTTAACTCAGTGCTACCAGTTTCACAGATTTCTAGACCCATGGAGTTAATTGAGAAAGACTTAACCAGGAGGGACTCCTTCAAACTACTCTAATGTTGGTCTTGAGTAATCCCGAGAAAGTCACACAAAGAAAGGAGGTGAGAGGAGTTTTTAGGGGGCAGGAGTGTAGGTCAAAACTTATATTCAAATGGACCATAAAGAAAGGGGAAAGAAATGCCAAATGCTGACAATAAGCATCTTTAAGTGATAAGAATTTCTAGACAGTTTTTATTTTCTACTACTGATTTTTTAAAATTTCTATGAAGGGTGTGCATTCTTTTTTATATACTACATTTTAATGTACTTCCTGAGGCCGCAGGCACAGAAGGTTTTTTGTTTTCTGTTGTTTGTTTTGTTTTAAACTTTATTTTTATTTATTCTCCTTGATCCAATAGGATCGAAAATACATTTCTGCATCCCTTTGTATTCACCCTCTGCCCTTGCAACCTCCCAATAAAATAAAATTTATCAGGAAAAAAAGAAGGCAAAATCTCGCCATGGAAGCTGTACTATCTGGCACAGTAAACCCTTTTCTCCATACATCTTTACTTGCAAGACTTTATTGCAGAGAGTCGTTGGTCTGGTTCCTGCTACACTGTTGATGTTGGCCCTCACTGGGACTCCTCTTGGATATCCTATTGTTGCCCTGTGTCATGGAGGTCCTGTAACGTTGGGTCTGCAGGACCTACCCCTTCGTTTGTTCTAGCAGATCATAGATGGGTGGGCCAACTCATAACCCTGGTTATGGGAGGGTCAGTTCCCTCGACAGGTGGGGGTAGTAGGGGCAAGGAGGGAGGGCATTTTTCCCTCGCCTCTACCACCACACCACAGATGAGGGAAGTAGTACCAGCTATGTCCCTCTCCTGTCCTCAGGGCTGGCTTCCCTGCACCCCTGTCTACAGGGTCAATGCTACTGTATTGCCCAGGCTAGGTACAGGGCTCATTCTCCCAACTGCTGCAGCTGGTGGGGAGTTGGGTCAGGTCCCCCACCTGCTGTAGATGGCAAGGGGAGGAGGGCATCTTTCCCTCAATCATGACACCACATGGCATATGGGAGGGGAGCGACCTGCTCTCCCATTTTCATGCACTTAGGGTTAGCTGTAACCCTGCGAACAGAAACAGCCCCGTTGTGCTGCCCAGGTGAGGTGGAGGACCCTTTCTCCTGAGTGCTTGAGTCAGTGAGGGGCAGGACCAGTTCTCGCTAGGGATGCAGCCACCAGTGTGGGGCGGGGCCAGTTCTGTACGGCCATATCCTTTCTGTCTTTGGTGGTATCAGGAGCCATAGATATCAACAGTGACCACAGCTGCATCAAAACCATGAACCCAGACATGGACCCCAGCAGAAGCCTAGACCCAGACATCAGCATGGGCCTGTTCCTCATTTCTTTTGCCTCTCTCTCTTTTACCCACATTTCTTTTGCTTCTATCTACAGTACACGAACCATTTTGTATCTCTCTCTCCTGTAACACACCATAGTAGTGACTGTCTGCCTGACACCTTAAGGTGCCGGTGGGTCTGTGTTTCCTCCTCAGAATCCAGGGCGAACTGCCTCAGGGCCTTCATGTGGATCTCCTTGCCCCTCTCAGTCCATCCTGGCGCTGGGTAAGACTTTTGCTCACTCATCACAAAGCGATCATAATAGTGCCCAACCGCCCTCTGGATGCCCGGTTGGTGCAGAGGTGTTGCTGGGGTCCTCTCACGGGCCTGGACTAAAAAAATAAAAAATAAAAAAAAATGGGTATGCATTCTTTTTGGTTAAATCAACCCTTATAATACTTCCTGGGGAAGAGTGGGATGAGATGAAATGGGGGAGGGAAAAGAAAACCCACTTTCTTTTAGGGGTAATTGGTGCCCCTATTCATGTATCTGACCAGTTAATCAATTACATTAACTTACCAATCAGATTACTGTTGCTGATCTGCCAATTACCCCTTGTCAAGTCTGGCTTTTTTGAAGTCCTAATAGAAGTATGCTCAAGTGTGAGATTGCTGGAAAGAAAAATATTTACCTTAAATTCTGAACAAATTGTAAACATTCAATGGCCCAGCACAAGGGGAAAGGTTAAGGCAGATAATATATTCAGAAGATGGCATGCCATGTTGCATTGCAAACTTTTTAAGAAAGGGAAAACAGGACAGGATTCAGTGATGGCTCAATATAGCACATAAAAATAAAAGCTGTTCATTTGTACAGAAGGTTTATGATATTTCAGATCTAACAGTTTATGGTTCCGTGGCACAATCACAGAAAATCTTACTTAAGATGTTAATGCATTCTTTCCAGGTTTTTAGATATGTGAAGTGTAGCGTATTTTTAGTTTTAGACAATGATAAATATAGATTTGATTCAGGGATTCTCCTCATTTTACCTCACAGCCTCCCTTTTAGATGGCAGGTTTCTAGAGACTGGTGGTGTTATCTTTGATATGGCGCCAGTGCCACTTCTTTTTTTTACAGTGTGCTACCTTTAGCTAATACAGATTTCCACTAAATAAACTGTTTGACAATGAGGAAGGGGGAGGGCAGAGAATGAGAAATGACAGCAGCAGAAAAAAAAAGAACAAAGTCTTCTTACTGGGACAAGAAGCACATGTTAAGTAGTTACAAAATGGGTAGGCCCCCACGCCATCTTGTGTAGGGGCTGTAGCAAAAAGGCTGAATAGGTCTGGGGGGGAAGTAGATGTTTTCCTTAGTGAATAACATCTCCATGGTTAATTACTCCTACTGTACTTGTAAATCTTTTAAAAATACATCTCATTCAAAACGGATTGAGGGACTGGAGAGATGGCTCAGTGGTTAAGAGCACTGGCTGCTTTTCCAGAGGACATGGGTTTAATTCCTAGTACCCACATGGCAGCTCACAACTACATGTAACTTCAGTTCTAAGGGATCCGATGCTCTCACACACACATAGAGGCAAAATACCAATGCATTTGAAAAAGAAAGTATTAAAAAAGGATTAAAATCAAAGGCCCAGACAAACGTGTGAATAATTGAATAATCAGTCAAGGTTCAAGTTCAAGTATTAGTCTCATATTTCCTCAGTTGAGTCCTACATTGCTTCGGGGTGTGTGTACGGGTACATGTGTTTGCACATGTGAATGCGGGTCAGACATTCATGGTGGATGTCTTTATTTATCATAGTCCAAATTATATTTTGAGCCATATTCTCTCACTGAAACTGGAGTTCACCAATTTGGCTTGACTGGCTGACCGCAAAGACCCAAGGACCTTCCTGTCCCTGCCTCTCTAGCACTAGTATTACAGGCATAAACTCCCATGCCTTTAACAGATGAGTGCTAAATTTGAACCCAGGTTCTTATGCTTGAGCAGCAAGTACTGGTTGAGTTATCTCCCTAGCCCCATTTGCTCCATTTTTAAAGCAACTTCTAAAATGATAAAATCTATTTTTCTTTTCTGGTAATGTATAGAAGGTATATATGTGTGTGCATATATGTATATATACACATATACATACATATATGTGTATACATATAAATTATGGAATGGGGAAATCTCATAGGATCCTACCCTTAAATGAGAACTATAGGCAACTGAGGAATGCTGAAAACAGGAAAAATAGTCTTCCCAGAAATAAGCCCCCTCATTGGTTATCCACTACTAATTGGTCATATTTGAAACAACATACATACAACTAACACTAAACAGACTGAAAAAATTGTAGGTATATATTGATGCATTTATATATGTAAATAATATATATGTAACAATATCAAAAAGGAGGCCATGAATTTGAGAGGAAAGATATGAGAGGGATTGGAGAGGAAAAGGAAGGGGCAATGATGTCATTATGTTTTAATTTAAAAAAAATAAAAGTAGACATGATTAGTTTAGTATGATTGAAAGTCAAGAAACTTACAGTAAATAACAATAACCACTAGCAATATAACCATTATGGTGAAATGAACAAGAATCTGAGTGTACTCACTTATTTTTTATATATTTACAACATATAAACCTTTTTAAAATTATGATCATATAGCACGAACTCTTCCAGACTTTTTGATTTCCCCTTTCAGATGCCTATCATGAACATATTTCCATTACAAATGAGTCTTCAAAACTATGAATTTAGCATACAGAATACTTTCCAGTACCATAAACACTACTGAGTAGGGGCGAAGGCTCTAAGTAGGCAGCGTGTCTGACTTCTCCATGTGCGATGAGTTATGCAGCTGTTGTCTTCAGTAATAGTGTTGTGGAGTATTCACCAAAGACTGCTCAGGCATGAGTTTAAGACAACAGAAAGTTTTTATTAGCTGGCCAAAGACTATACTGGGTGTTCAGGATCCCAGTAGAGCCCTGAGTCTTTCTCAGGGTGAGCTTTTAAGCACAAAAATCATGTTCTTGGTTGACATACTTCAGTTAACAAGAACTGTTAGCCAGAAGCAGAACTACAGAAGTCAGTAAACAAGGGTAGTACATATAGAGACTTTCCCAGCACTGTGGACTTTGGTGGATTAGGCCTTTGTTTTAGTTTTGGCAGCCTGAATGATACTTCCATCATGGAGTAAGTTCTGTTAAGGTCTATGGACCTGCTAAGATCTGGGCCCCATTACATTCCCCAGTGATCTTAGTGAATGAGTTAAATCACAGATGGATTCATTTTAGTTTAAGATACAGAGCCTCGGTGTTAATCCAGTCAGAATGAGAATTAAAGGCCCAGTCAGTGCTCATATCAGAGTAGTTAGCAGGGGGAGTAAGAGAATAGAAAGTGGTACCAATTATTTCCCCAATCATCACAATATTTTCTCTAATTATTCCTGACCAGCTGGGATAGAAACAATAGGTTTCTCCCAAAGTCATACATAATTTATGTCATGAGAAATCTAAGCCTTTCCAATTTTGTGGGAACATTTTCGCAAGGGAATCTGTTGTTTTAATTCAGAAACTGAAACTTTCAGTATCTCTAGGTCTTGATCAACCTATCTACTTAGTTTAAAGTGTGAGAAGGGCCACATTTAGTCGAACCATTGTTACATGTCTACCAAGTAGTCTCAGAGGCCCAGTAATGTTGTTGTTGTCCATATGAATTAACCAATAAGGCAGAATAAGAGGAAGTGCCTAGTGATGTGGGAGTCCCCTCTGTGTGCTGTGATTACCATTAATGAATAAAGAAACTGCAGTGGCCTGTTGATGGGGCAGAACTTAGGTAGGCAGGGAAAACTAACCGCCTCTGGAGATAGACTTGCTGAAACTTTACTTAGGTTAAGTCTTCTAATGTTAATTTGGGCTGCTCCCAGTTACTCACTGGGCTGGTTAGTTCCTATCCCTTTGTAGTACAGAGGCCAGGTATCTAAGCAAAACCAGCAATCCTGGCTGATTCCTGGCTATGAGTGATTGTTAGCTCTACCCTCAGAGTCCTCCTATGATATAGAGTCTGACTTCCCAGGGTTTTTTTTTTTTCCTGTTTCACAAAGTCCAAAATCTTTTCTTAAAACATTTGAGGAAGCCTCAGTTTTACAAACCCAATTTTTGTAATGAAAACTCCCTTATTTCCAGAAATAAGGGGGGTCCACCATAGGATATACATCATAAGATAAACCCCCATATCTTTGCTTTCTTCCGTAAATTTAAAGTGGGCATCAGTGAGCAAAGGTCACTAATACCTAATACCTTCCCTGTATCTGTCTTTCTCAGTTTCCAGTCCAGGCCTGAGGACAATGGGATTGGGCCATGATCCTGCATTTATACCCATAGTATAGTATAGAACACAAGACTCAGGAGGAGGTAGAAGGACTGGAGAGGGAAGGGCCAGGGGCCCAGTGAAACCTTAATTTCAATGGTCCATAGTCTGGAGACGGTCTATTTGGCAACAGTGTATGTTGCTTCCCTTTTTTAACCTGGTATGGTGGAACTATGGTGTAATGTCAGCCACCTTCACAGCCATAGGAGTAGGTAGAATCACTGTGTAGATCCTTTTCAAGTTGGTTTCGGCGCCATTTGGCTACCTGCCTGACCCAAATAGTATCACCGAACTGGAACAAAGGGATCCTGGTGGTGGACTCAGGGGTCAACTGTGTCTCTCGGATAGTCCAATGAATAATAACCTTTCTGGAGAACTGGAGGGCCGGTGGAGAAACAAATGGTTAGAGAGTTCTGCCAACTGCTGGTCTCTGCGCCTGGGAAGCAGTGGGGAGGTCTTCCTATCACAATCTCATAGGGGAGTAGATTCCTCTCTATATGGAGTGCAGTGGGTCAAAGCAAAGGAAGGAGCCCTGTCCATTCTTCGCTGGATTCTAATGAGAGTTTTGTTCTAGTTTCTTTCCGTGCCCTGTTTATCCCTTTTACCTGGCCAGAGCTCTGTTGTCTGTATGCACAGGGAAGTTTTAAATCTTGTCTAAAGCTTTAACTATTAACTGAGAGGTTTTGGCTATGAAAGCCAGGCCAGTGCGGGGCCTCGGATGAGACCAAATCAGGAGTTCCTGGAGGAGTTTTTAGCTAATATTTGGGCAGTTTCAGTCCCGGTGAGGAACGCTTCTACCACCCAGAAAAGATACTAAAACTAGCAGGTACTTTTATCTTTCTCCCGCAGGCCGGATTTTGGTGAAGTCAGTTTTCTCAGAGTTTGTGGGCCTGTTGGTCTCTCATTGGAGCCCTGCCTGGGTAAGGGCTCCCTGTTCTGTATTGACTTGAACACAAACCTGGCATCTGGCTGAGACATCCCGCACTAGGCTGTCCAGTCTAGGTATAACATACCTTGGTCTGAACAACTCAGAAAGTTTTGTGGACCTGAGCTGAGCGACCTGGGGAAGGTCAGTTACAGAGTCCTGCCTGGTGTTTCTGGGAGAATGACCTTTCCCTCTGCTGTCCTCCACCAGCCTGTGGGTTTGAGCTGTCCATGCCTTCTTTACCGTGGAGTCTCAGACAGCACCGGATCATGCTATGTCATTAGGATATTAATAGGCCCCACTGGTCTTGGGGCTGCTTGTCGGGCAACCAGGTCAATAGCCTGGCAGTGGAGGACAACAATTTGTAGGGGAAGCCAAATAGCCTCTAGGAGGGCCAAGACATTATTTTCTTGAGAAGCCCCCTTTCTCTATAGATCATGCTGTGGGCATGGCCAGTAGTAAAAGCACACTGACCGACAGTCCGTGTGTATGTTGGTGGTCTTTTCTATTCCCCATCTGAGAGCCTGGGTCAGATCAATCAGTTCTGTTCTCTGGACTGAGGTACCTCACTTGGGCCCAAATCATTTTCGTTAAAGTAGCTACAGTAGCTCCCACATAGCTGGGATCTTTCATCCCCGACAGTCATGGATGAACACCTGCATCATCAGGTGAGAGAGTAGCCAAAATTGATAGCAGCAGATTTCTCAAACTGGACTTGAGGGTGGGGACAGAAGAGGGCTTGGTACTGGGTCACACAGTCATTAGACAGCCTCTGGTGTTCCTCAGGAAGGGCCACTGTATTGTGGGATGCTGTGAGTATAAAATCTTGACCCAAAGTTAACTGGTTTGCTTTCTTTCATTAAACTAGCAGTAGCCCTCACAGCTCTTAGATAGGCTTGTCATAGGGCATTTTCTTAGCTCTGAAGTTTGGGTTAAAGCCCCTTATGTCTAGAAATTTTAGGTCTAGAGTGGACGTTTTAGCTATTTTTAAGGCCTCAAATGCTTTTTTGTTTAGTCTCAGTCCAGATCAGGGGCTCAGTTTCCCCCACTTTGTGCTGCTATTTCCAGAAACTCTGGTATGCAGAGACAGCAATATCCAGCAGCACCCAGGAACTCTGGAACCTGCGTCTTAGTCTCTGAAGTAAGGATCTGAAGGATGGCAGCAATCCTGTCTCCCCTCAGCTGGTAGTCAAGATAGGTAACCTCTGATGTACAAAGTTGGGCTTTCTTAGCCGATGACACTCTGTTCTGTAGCCCAAGGTCTGTAACCCTTGCAGCAGTTCCTTGGAGGCCATTTTATAATCTATTTTTCCCAAGAAAACCTCTGGCAGAAGGGTAAGAGGTCTACATTTAGTGTCTTTAAATCCTGGGGCAACCTGGTCCAGGAATGCTGCCTACCGTAATCCTCCTCTAGGTCTGCCCATTTAAAATCAAAGATGGGTTGACTCACCTATGCCAACAAGAGGATAAAGAATGCATCTTTCAGGCCCAAGACAGTGCACACCTGTTTCTCTGGAGGAATTAGACTCATGGGAGTGCATAGGTTTGTTACTATTGGGTGGATAGTATTGATCTCCTTACTCACTTCCCTCAGATCTTGGACAGGTCTGTAATCCGAGGTCTCAGGATTCTTCACAGGCAGGAAAGGGGACTCCAGGGAGACTGGCAGGACACCAGGATGCCTGTCTCCCTAATTTGGGCAATATGAACTGCAATTTCCCCTTTTGCTTCCAGGCTCATTGGGAATTGTTTAATCTGAGTGGGGATAGCTGAACTGGTTTGTTGAACAAGTATAAGAGTTTGGTGTTAGGGCACTCCTGGGGTTGGTTTCTGCCCAGATCCCCAGGAATCTTTGTTATCAATCTGAGAGATAGTCCAACTGTATCTTTCGATTGGAGGCAGAACTTTCTGCTAGGATATATTCTTCTGACCGAGGGTGAGACACTCCAATTTTTCTGGGTATCTGTAAGTCAATTGTGTCTCATCATCAGAGGTGATGGTGGCTTTTGGTTGATGCAAAAGGTCTTGTCCTGATCAACTCTGTGTTGTTAAACACCCTTTGATCTACCTCCAGCAACTGGGACTTATTTTTTTAACTTTTATAACATTTTTCTAATATCTGGGGCCAACTGGGTAACAAAGGAAATTTTTTTAGCAGCTGTCTTTAATCTTTTAAAAAGGACCTAGTGAAAATCACTTAAAGTTTCCTTGGTCAGTGTTGGACAGATGGGAAAATCTGTTCTGTCCAGGCTGTGTTGTCTAGTAGAAATCTTCTTGCTCAGCCCAGGGCAGTTGGTGTAGGAGGTCCTTCTGTCTTTGTGTTGCTTTAATTGGTTAATGAATAAAGAAACTGCCTTGGCCTGATAGGGCAGAACTTAGGTAGGCCAAGAAGACAAAACTGAATTCTGGGAGGAAGAAAGCAGAATGAGAGAAAGACACGCTGTGGATCTGCTACCGGCGATAGACATGTTTTGCCAGTAAGCCACTGACACGTGGCAATATACATATTAATAGAAATGGGTTAAACTAATGTAAGAGTTAGCCAATAAGAAGCTAGAACTAATGGGCCAAACAGTGATTTAATTAATAGTTTCTGTGTAGTTATTTAGGGGCTAAGCTAGCTGGGTGAACAAGTGGGCCCTCTCCTTGGAACAATTGGTGTTCAAACGTGGTCAACTAACTCCACATAAAACCTAAGAGGGCTTAAAAATAAATTCTAGAATATATATATATATATATGTATATATATATATGCATATATAGTTTAACATAGCTTTTTGCTGTTTGCTGGCTGCATGCTGTAGCTCCTTTAGGACAGATTTTCCTGACTTAGGAGCCACAGCTTAAAAAATGGTGGTTTTAAAATGCTGGCTTTCTGGGCTATGCTGCTAGCGTGACCTCTGTCTCTTGCTGGAGACAGAGCATTTGGATGGGGTTTGTGAGTAAAGTGCTATGACTTGCTGGATGGAAGCGTGGAGTCACTGAGTGCCTGGAAGTAGGGCAGTGTGTTCGGCTCAGAGACACAAGTGGCTCTGAGGCACAAGTGGCTCCGCCATGCTGAACTGTGCAGAATGCATGGAGGAACTGCCATTTTATCGTAATAATAGCACAGCTTAAGTTTTGGACTGGGCAGCCAAACAGGTAGTACCATATTACCCCTACTAATGGAACAACTTAAATTTTTAAGAAGTAATTAGCATTTTAAGTAGTGCTTCTGGACAGTAAAGAATTACAGATTCACAATAGGACAAATTCAGACATAAGAGAACTCTAAATGTGTCACAGTGTTGGATAAATGTACGTAGGCTTGAGAGAGAGAGGAAAAAGATAAAGTTAATGCTTTAAAAATGTCTCTAAAGATACAGAGTACAGATAGTCATAGATTAAAAGGAGTAAAGAAAAATAAGCCACATGAAGATGGAAAATTCACAGAGAGTCTGGATTATGTATATTGTTTTATCTTTGAATTTTTTGACTGTGAAGAAGTTAAGTACAGAGAGACATTTCATTGTATGGGCTGCTAAGCTAAACCAGCATATATGTTCTAAAGCTATCTTGGTTCCAAAATTTGAGTCTAAGGATATGTTGCTTTGGAAAAGAAATTTTTCTTGTAGCCGGGCGGTGGTGGCGAACGCCTTTGATCCCAGCACTCGGGAGGCAGAGGCAGGCAGGTCTCTGTGAGTTCGAGGCCAGCCTGGTCTACAAAGGGAGTTCCAGGACAGGCTCCAAAGCTACAGAGAAACCCTGTCTCTAAAAACCAAAAAAAAAATTTTTTTCTTTTGTTTCCACAGAAGATGAGAACCTGTGGAATACTTTCAGACAAATATGGTTTGATAGACCACACCCCCTGAAAAGTGGCCGTAAACACCCTCAAAAAATTACTTTGCTCAACTGCTGACTGAGATGAACCTAGTACACAGGATATACCATGAAAGACCTGATTAACAATACCCCCAAGCAGCAGGAAGAAGTGTGCACAGAAGAATGCCCATATTCCCAAATATATTGTTTATAAATGTTCTTTTACATTTAAAGGGGGATATGATATAGTTATGAATAATTTGTATTGGTATGGATCTTAGTTTATTGATACAAATTTAAGGTCAATTTTGTTATATGTATATTTCTGCTCTTGATTAAGGTATTGTGATTGTGTAGCTCATTTAAAAAATGTAATGTATAATTAAGAAATACAGGTTAATAGAGAGTCATTTTTTTTGTTTGTTTGTTTGTTTTTCGAGACAGGGTTTCTCTGTGGTTTTGGAGCCTTTCCTGGAACTAGCTCTTGTAGACCAGGCTGGTCTCGAACTCACAGAGATCCGCCTGCCTCTGCCTCCCGAGTGCTGGGATTAAAGGCGTGCGCCACCACCGCCCGGCTAGAGAGTCATCTTTAATAGTCAAGCTTGTAGTCATGTTAGTTAGATTTTCTAGATGTATAGAAATATATTTCAGTTGGGTGTTCTTCAAATCTTTCAGAGATATTCAGAATATGGCATTTAAAATGTTTAAGAACTTAAGACTTTTCATGACAGTGAGACACATCTGCTCCTGGCAGTACCAAGCTACTTAAAGAGAATGATGTGCATTGAAGAGACTCCTCACAGAGTTGGCTAGCCATTTGGGCAAGAAACTGCTCTTTCCTGGACTGTTGTATGAATTGGACATACAAGACCCACCAAGCAATGACTGCTGAACTTGCCTAAAGGTAAGACAGTCCTTTAGGGCTCCTGCTTCATGAAAGATTCTGCCAGACATTCTGCAGGACACAGAAGAAAGTGACTGACAAACTGCCAATATAGGCAGAACTGTCTTTGAAATTTCCTGCTTCATGGGAAAGTCTGATGGATACTATGGGCCTGTAAGCTGAAGATGGATGCCCCAATGGTACAGAAGAACTTTGGGTGGCTGTCCAGGTAACGAGATGTCTCCGTCAATTCTAGAGTTTTAGAAGTTGTTTATAATGCACTTCCTGTTTACTCAGGTATATTGTATTTTTCTGGAGTCTTTGATGGAGTTGAAGAATTTATAATTATAGTTATGGTTTTTCTTAGTTATGATAACAGATAAAGTAGATATAAATATTATAACTGTAATTCTTGTTTAATAACTATTTTTTATTTGTAATTTTACTGTGTTAAAGTTAAAACCTTCCTTTTTGTTTACACAGAAAAGGGGAAATGGTGTAGGAGGTCCTTCTGTCTACGTGTTTCTTTCATTAGTTAATGAATAAAGAAACTGCCTTGACCTGAGAAGGCAGAACTTAGGTAAGCCAAGAAGACAGAACTGAATTCTGGGAGGAAGAAAGCAGAGTGAGAGGGAGACGCCATGGATCCTCTGCTTGAGACAGACACAGGTTAGAATCTTTGCCGGTAAGCCACTATGTCTGCATGCATGCTGCCATGGCCTACAGTGGTGATAATGGACTGAATGTTGATGAGGTTTCTGTCCTGCCCAGTTCCCACAGTTGTTAAGTCCCAAAGAAATCACACAGAGGTCTACATTATTTATAAACTGGCCCATTAGCTCAGGCTTCTTATTAACTCTTTCTTACATCTTATATTAGCCCATTATTCTTGTCTATGTTAGCCATGTAGCTTGGTACCTTTTTCAGCAAGGCAGTCACATCTTGCTTGCTCTGTGTCTGGCTTCCTCTCTGGCTTCCTCTGAATTAAATCTCTTTTCTTTAGCCTTTCTACTGACCATTATCTATAACAACTTGTAACCAACATTATAAACAAAAGCAAATATTCATAATCCATTTTTGGGGAATGTGGGTATAGTTTTCCAAGCTACTTCCTGCTGATTGAGAGTGCTGATAATCTTATGAGGACCTAAAGAAAATTTAGAAATATGGCCAAATCTTGACTGGAGTATCCTGTGAGGCTTGATCATCTTAGGCAGCAATCTTTGAACTGTTCTGGATATAGAACTCAGACATCTGGGCCATTCCTCCTAGCAGAGATTTCTCAGGTCAAACCTGATTTTTCTTAATGCAGAATGAATCCACAGTCCCTCATTTCCTGTGGAAACAAAAGCAAAACCTCTTTTCCAAAGTTAACATACCTTTTGACTTAAATTTTAAAATTAAAGCATTATATATATATATATATATATATGATTAATTCAGTGGCATTTATAATCAAATGTCTTATAGCAGCTTTTGTTCCTTCCTCAGCCATCAAACAATTTAAAGACCACACAATAACATACAGTGTCCAGACTCTCTGTGTATTTTTCATGTTTATGTAGCTTTATTTTAACCTCTATTTCTTTTTTTTAAATTTTTGGCTTTTTGAGACAGCATTTCTCTGTGTATCTTTGACTGTCCTGGAATTCACTCTATACCAGGTTGTCCTTGAACTCACAGAGATCTGTCTGCCTCCCAAGTGTTGGAATTAAAGGTGTGTGTCACCACACCCAACTACTCTCTTTTTTTCTTTTAAGGATTTTATCCTTTTTTTTTCTCCTAGGCCTACATATATTTTTAAACACACAGTAAACCATTTAGAGGTTTCCTTCATCTTTGAATCTACCTTTACTGTATATCTCTCTTTTTCTGATCGCATGAGTCTTTAATTTTTTAAGTGATATGGCTAGGATTAAAGCCGTGGCTTTGACGACTGGATCCAGTCCATTCCTTAGCTTTTTTTCTGAGAGTCTAGCCTCATGGCAGAGGTGCTGGTTGGAGCCATGTTTATTGCCAAAGGTCTATGGTGTTTCAATGTCCTTGCCACCACCAAAAAGTATGCAGTCAGCTTTTCATCAAGACCATTTAAGTGTTTCGTGGCAGGATCTCTTAAAAGAGCTGCAAGGTTCTGCAGCTAAAGCTGAATCAGGAAGCCTCTCTTAAATGAGAGTGCTTACCTCTAGCAAGCAGAACTCACCTGAGAAAATGCTGCTATCAAGAAGCCGTGCTAAACTCTATTCTTTTCTATCTAGAATAACTTCCCAAGCTTTCTTGGGCTTTATGTGTATGCAGTTGTCCACACATTGGGCACCATTTGTTTCAGAAAGGCCGGTGTTGTTTCCCGGCTGCTTAGCCCCAAAATAATCACACAGAAACCATATTATTTAAATCACTGTTTGGCCCATTAGTTTTAGCTTCCAATTGGCAAACTCTTACATCTTAATTTAACCCATCTCCATTAATCTGTGCATCACCACCAGGTCGTAGCCTACCAGCAAAGTTTCAGCACATCTGTCTCCAGCAATGGCTCCATGGCTTCTCTCTGCCTCTGCCTTCTCTCTCCCAGCATTCAGCTTAGTTTTCCTGCTTAGCTTTGTTCCTCTATACCTCTGCTATAGGCCCAAAGCAGTTCCTTTATTTATCAATGGTAAGCACAGAATAGAGAGGGAAATCCAACATCAAATGAACCTCTGAAACTATTAGCCTCTCAATTAACTGTTTTCCTTTATAAGAATTGCCATGGTCATGGTGTCTTCACAGCAGTAGAAACTTTTACTAAAACAGATGGATTAGGTCTTTGTTTTAATTTTGACAGGTGGTATTGTCTACATGCTGAGGTTCACAGCCTGGATATTACTTCCGTTATGGAGTCAGCTTTGCTAAGGTCTGGAGGCCTGCTAAGGTCTGGGCCCCTGTTATAATAAGGCCTTACCATTAGTTTGTAGAGAGAAACCAATGCCCTTGCCAATAGGCTTGGTTATTTGAGGGTTTCTGTGAGGGTCCTTTGACCAGAGACTTGATTAAACATAACCCATTCCCAGAACTGGAGTTTTTGTTATAGTAGAAAGGTAATCACTAGCCTAGCAATAAACCCTTTGATATATAATAGTAGCCAGCCTACAAGATACATTGGTATGATAAATAGTGCCACAAAAGTAGGATTAACCAACCACTATCTGATTGGAATTGAAGCCCACTCCATGAGATGAAACCCATGCCTAACGCTGCTCAGGTATCCAAGAAACTGAGATTGGATATCCCATAAATTGAGGGGAAAACCAAATACTACTGTTCTGCTAGAGGAATGTAGCAATAAAGTGACTCCTAATGACAATATGCTATACTAATAAATCATTATCCTGCTCAGCCATCATAAGAGAACTTTCTTCCTGTGGTTGTTTGGAACAAATACAGAAACCCACAACTGGACAATGCACGAAGAGTGAAAGAGTTTTGGACATTGAGTCCTAAATAGGATGTCTCCATCAAATTCTTCCCCTCAGGAGTAAGGGAGCTGAAGGCGAAGGCGTAAGTCACAAACAAATCCCACACCGGTTTGGAATTATGATTAATAGAATGGTTATTTATTTAAAGGAGAAAAAACTTACAGATCACTGTCCCAGACAACAGCCCTCTGTGCAATCAGGAAGGGAGTCTAGTCACCGGAAGCGGAGCAGGAAGTAAGAGAGAGCGAGGAGGGAAGTGGCCGCTTTTTTAAAGAGAGAGAGACCACACCCCAATGGGCTGGTATCTCAGCGGCTATTGACTGGAGGAGCAGAAGGAGCTCCTGCAACAAGGAGCCCTGCAGAAGAAGGGACAGTGAGATCAGAAAGATCATATGAGCCAGTGAGGATGGAGGACACCTATAAAACAAGGCTTTCTAGGCACAGCAGGACTGTCACACATATGAAATCACAGAGACTGTAGCAGCATGCATAGGGCCTGCATAGGTTACACCAGATGGGATCTCAGCACTGAGAAAGGAAGTGGACCCAAGCCCCCATTCCTAACCCAGAAGCTATCCCTAGTTGATGCTTTTGTAAAGGAAAATTAGTTTTTTACAATGGAGTCTCACTGGGTGTACAAATCACACTTAAGGGAGGCCCCATGCCTGGCAGTAGATGGTAACTCAAAATGAACACAGTACTATCTTTGTAGGGCTCTATCTGTTGTTTTGGTTTTGGTTTTTGTCTCAGTGCTTTGTATGGACATTTTTTTTAAAAATGTACAGGTCTTTTGCTTATAGCTTACAGTTTCTAGTTTTGTATTTTATTGGGATTCCTGTGTGTGCATTTATGTCTCTGGGTGTATAGGTATTTGTTACGCTTTTACTTTTAATATTTTTGTTTATTTTTCCTATTTTGATTTTTTTATTTTAACTTATTTTTTAGATGCCTGTTTGTCTTCTAATGAGAAGGAGAGTAGGACAGGATGGGAAGGATTTGGGTGGGGAGGATCTTGGAGGATTTCAATTTTGGAAAAAAAAAACTGATTTTAAAAGATTACTTATTGTATTTAGCTGAATTAAATTTTTGTTTGCTGTGAAAACTAATCCTAGTATATATTTAGACTTTTTGATTACTTATGATACTCTTGACAGCGATTACAATAATGCTGTGAATAAAGTCTCCTAGCTTTAACAAGTATCATTCTGACTTCTTTCTTAACAAAGTTTAAACTTCACAAAGCCTTTAGTTGTTTCAGATGGAACTGTGAAACTAGGGACAATTTCAATGCCATTTTCTTTTTTACATTTGTCAGATTTTCTATTGTTTTCATAAGTCATATGCATGAGCTACAGAATGAACACATGAATGAATTAGAGAAAAAGAGAGGTGAGCCACTGTTTCCAAAAATAAAACCCATCAGGGCTGAGAGTATAGCTTGGACCTAGAGCATGCATCTTGCATGCCTGAGGCTGCTAGATCAATTCCCACCCATGTAAGAAACAAACAAAAGTATTGCCACTCCTTAGAAGCTGCTCAATTTTCCAGAGATTTTGAAGAAGTTTGGTCATAAGAAAACTAGTTTATTAATTACTTTTAGTGTCTTCTATCCATCAACAAGTTCCACTGAATATCCATTTTAAACATATGTTTGTATGCCCAGAAATTTACAACTCTTATAGTTGTGATCATCTAATTTCTAAAAGTCAAGCATTCAAAAATTGTGAATCTCTATTGGCTTAGAAATAGGTTACTATATTAGTCAGGGAATCTCTGGAAAATTGAGATCAATATGAGAGCTGATCAACAAAAAAAAGATTTATTAGCCATAAAAATATGAAAGAAAAAAATGTCCTTCTAAACCTAGCCAGCCCCCATATCTTTTGCCAGGACCCCACCTGGTGAGTCCTGCCCCCAACTGCTGCCATATTTCCCAATCCTCAGATCTAGCTCAGCTCCTACATTTAGTGCCCCAGACTAATCTTGTCAACCATGACCACAGTGTTCCTAAACTCCAGGTGTGGGCCAAGACTTATATCCTACATGCTAGCCCAGTACCCTGACTTCATCCTGCTTGGGTCTTTCTAGCCTCCGGTCCAAGGCAGGCAACAAGCAGATGAAAATAGTAAAGAGAACTCAGGAGAAAGCCTTTTAGGTAGAATGAAGCAATAAAAGATAGGCTATCCAGACTCAAAATTAAAACATAGGAACTAGGTCATACAAGCAAAGAATATGGGAGGGGAACCACAGTAAAGAAATATGAAGAAGTTGTGGGATACCGTGAACAGACCAAATCTTCAAATTATAAGCATAGAAGTGGGAGAAAAATTCTAGAATAAGTGGCATAGACCATATCTTCAACAAGATCCTAGAAGAAAAGTTCCCCAGACTAAGGAAAGACACACATACAGATACAAGAAGCACACAGAACCCCAACTAGACAAGAGAAGAAAATAAAATACCCATGGCATATCATAGCTAAAACACTAACTATACACAAACAAAGAGTATTGAAAGCTGCAAGAGAAAAATTCAAATCACATGTATGTTGCTAGGTCCCAACAACTCCCTCACGGGAGGGGATGAGACACTGAAAGTCAGGTAAAAGGCAAACAGCAGACTTGTTTATTCAGCAATGGGGAGAGCCTTACATACCCTCCTCCCAGCACCCAGGCTGCCTTCAGATCTGTTGACATTACCTGGTCGCCCCTTATTGGCTAGGCATGATCAGGACCTCTGATACTGCCTGTTGCTAGGCCCTCAGGCAGCATTGCATGGTCCCTCATTGTCTAGGCACGATCAGGACTTCTGGCAGCACCTGTTCTTAGGCCCTCAGGCAGTCTCCAGGCTAGCTCATCTCTCAGTCTTGTAGGCCTTATCTTCCTATACTTATACAGGAAAACTCATAAGAATAATATCTGATTTCTCAATGGAAACTCTGGGAAAATGCACTATAAGTTTTAAATGACCAAGGATGCTGTAGATCTTTCCATATTGAGGACCCACTGACTCTGTAACTGCCTTTTATGCTACAGAGATGTAATGGAATATAGATAAGCTGTTGAAAAATGAGCAAGTAGATGACAAGTAGCAATGGCCTGAATGTAAGCACATATCTGAAACCTTGCTGGCTGAGTCTAGAAAGACCCATGTGTTGTGTGTAACCTGTTTAAGGTGGGTGATATTAGGGCCAAATCAGAGGTGCGAAGCTTAACTAACCGGGAGTTGTCTCCCCAAAAGGCCTCCAGCCTGCCAATTGGGGGACTAGATAGGAATATGATGAATATGTGTGAGCTACCTGTCAGCCATGACTGATAATAGGACAGTAGGCATGGATTCTGACCTTGGTCTTCCTGCAGGGCAGGGAATTTGTACTGCGCTTCAGTATCGAGAGGGAGGGGGAATGGAGTGGGGGGAGGAGAAGAGGAGTGGGGATCTGGAAAGGGGAGCGGGGGGAGGGGGCAATATTTGGGAGGAGGGGGGGAAATGGGAAACGGGGACAGGTGGAAATTTTAATTAAAAAAGAATAAAAATAATAATTAAAAAAAAGAGAGAAAATCTTTAGGTTTGAGATCCCATAAATACTTTATCAGGCTGTGAATGTGATCTGTGGTCTTTTGGGGCTGAAGAATGAATCAGCTGTGATTAATAAGAGACCACTGAAGTAAAAGTTTTGCTTTACTGGGACAATAGATACTGGTTATCTGGGGCTGGATAATCAGCTGTGATTAATAAGAGACCAGTGTCATTGAGATGAATCATCGGGGAAGTATTTCCTCAGAAAGCTGTGGTCCAAAGGGGCCAAAGATGCATTCTACGTTGTCAGACTAACTTGGTCAGATGTAAGAGTCCTTCACAGGGTACTAATTTTGGTGGCATAAAAACTGCAGGAGGTCAGAGACCCAAGCCACCCACCCAGGAGCATCAGAGGTGAGCGACCACCAGAAGTAGCAAGTGACCACCAGGAGAGAACAGCAGCAGCTTCAAGCAGTGGCTTACAGAAGCTATCATAAGAAGTTCCTCTGGGAAAGAGCACCTGTGCCCTAGCCAGCATCTTCTGCCATTCTCGATATAAGAATACTCCACTGCTGTAGTGACCACTGGAAACTCAGCCCCACCTACACCTAGAGGAGCAATGACCAGAACCTTGGCAGCACTTCCATCTGGAAAAGTGACCACTGGAGCTGTGGCCCTGCCTCCACCTTGAGGAGCGACCATCTGAACCTTGAGCCTGCTTGCACCTGGAAGGATGATCACCAAAGACTCTGCTCTGCCTGCACCTGAAGGAGCATTCAACAGCTCCCAACTACACCAAGTGGAGTAAGAGGGAACCCCTGAAGCACAGGCTCCACCTATACCAATTACAGGAAGAGATGGGTAAACAACAAGGTTAGAATACATTCAACAACATAACGAGCAATTCAGCACCACCAGAAACTAGTGGTTCTACAACAGCAAGACCTGAACACCCCAATGCAGATGAAGCAAAAGAATACAACCTTAAAAAATAACTTTATGAAGATGACTGAGACACTTAAAGAGGAAAAGAAAAATTCTCTTAAAGAAGTGAAGGGAAAGACAAACAAAAAATTGGAAGAAATCAACAAATGCCTTAAAAAAAAGCCAAGAAAAAGCAATCAAACAGGTGAAGATAATGATTCAAGATTTGAAAACTGAAATAGGGGCAATAAAGAAAATACTAACCAAGGGAATTATGGAAGTGGAAAATCTGGGTAAATGATCAGGAAACACAAATGCAAGCATAAGCAACAGAATACAAGAGATGAACAAGAGAATCTCAGGCATTGAAGATACAATAGAAAAAACAGATGCATTGATCAAAGAAAATGTTAAATGCAACTAATTCTTAGCACAAAATATCCAAGAAATCTGGGACACCATGAAAAGACCAAACCCAAGAAAAATAGGGGTAGAAGAAGTCCAACTTCAATGCACAGAAAATATATTCAACAAAATAGTAGAAGAAAACTTTCCCAACCTAAAGAAAGACATGCCTATGAAAGTACAAGAAGCTTACAGAATAACAAATACACTGTACCAAAAGAAAATCCCCGCACCACATAATAATCAAAACACTTAACATATGGAATAAAGAAAGAATATTAAGAGCTGCCAAGGAAAAGGCCAAGTAACATATAAAGGCAGACCTATCAGAATTACACCTGATTTCTCAATGGAAACAATGAAAGCCTGAAGGCCCTCACAAGTGTTATGCAGACACTAAGAGACTACAGATGCCAGCCCAGACTACTATACCCAGCAAAACTTTCAGTCATCATAGACAGAGAAAACAAGATATTCCATGACAGAACCAGATTTAAACAATACCTATACACAGATCCAGCCCTACAGAAAGTACTAGAAGTGAAACTCCAAAAAAAGGAAACTACATTCATTAAAAACACAGACAACAGATGATCTCAAGCTGGAAATCCCCAAAAAAAGGAAACACACACACACACACAATGTCACCAACAACAGCAAAAACAAAAAATAACAGGAACTAGCAATAATTGGTCATTAATATAAATGGACTCGACTCACCTATTAAAAGACACAGACTAACAGATTGGATATGGAAACAGAATCCATCCTTCAGCTGCATACAAGAAACACACCTCAATGGTGTGGGAGGTTTTTCTATATATGTATTGCTCTTATTGGTTAATGAATGAAGAAAATTGCCTTGGCCTGTGACAGTATAGAGTAGAGCTAGGTGGGGAAAACTATACTGAATGATGGGAGAAAGAAGGCATAGTCAGGAGACGCAATGTGGCTGCCACAGGGAACAGACATGCCAGAACCTTGTCAGCAAGCCATAGCCACATGGAAATACACAGATTAATAGAAATAGGTTAAATAAAGATGTTAGAGTTAGCCAATAAGAAGCCAGAGCTAATAGGCCAAGCAGTGATTTAAATAATACAGTTTCTGTGTGGTGGTTTTTGGGCTGAGCAGCCGGGAACAAACAAGCGACCTCCTATACACTCAACCTCAAAGACAGAAATTGCCTCACAGTAAAGGGCTGAGAAAAAAAATTTCCAACAAAATGGACCTAAGAAACAAGCTGGTGTAACTATCCTAATAAAGGGCTGAGAAAAAAAAATTTCCAGCAAAATGGACCTAAGAAACAAGCTGGTGTAACTATCCTAATATCTAAGAAAATAAACTTCAAACTAAAATCTATCAAAAGAGATAATGGACATTTCGTATTAGTTACAGGGAAAATCCATCAAAAGGAAACCTTATTTCTGAACATCAGTGCCACCAAAAGGAGGGCACCCTCATATGTAAAAGAAACATTACTAGAGCTTAAATCACATCTTAAGCCCCACACATTAATAGTGGGAGACTTCAACACCCCACTCTCACCACTGGACAGGACTGCCAGACAGAAACCTAACAGAGAAATAAAGGAACTGACAGATGGTATGACTCAAATGGGCTTAACAGACATCTATAGAACATTCCAGTGCCTCATGGAACTTTCTCAAAAATTGATCACAATCTCAGTAACAAAGCAAACCTCAACAGATTAAAAAAAAATGGAATAAGCCCCTGTATCTTATCGGATCACCATGACTTAAAGTTAGAATTCAACAGCAACACTAATCTCAGAAAGCCCACAAAATTATGGAAATTGAAAAATACTCAACTGAATCACCACTTGGTCAAGGAAGACATAAAAAGAGAAATTCAAGACTTCCTAAAATTCAATGAAAATGACCGCACAACATACCCAAACTTATGGGACACAATGAAAGCAGTGATAAAAGGAATGTTTCTAGCACTAAATACCTACAAAAAGAAGCTGGAAAAATTAATTTGCCACATTGGCAAATTAACAGAATACCTGAAAGCTCTAGAACAAAAAGAAGCAAACTCACCCAGAAGCACACAGCAGGAAATAATGAAATTGAGGGCTCAAATCAATAAAATAGAAACAAAAAATAAATAAAAAAGAGTCAATGAGACAAAGAGTTGGTTTTTTTTGACAAACCTTTATTCAAACTAACCAAAAGGCAGAGAGAGAATATCCAAATTAACAAAATCAGAAATGAAAAGGTGGACATAAGGACAGACATGAAGGAAATCCAGAGAATCATCAGGTCATACATATTTTAAAAACCTATACTCCACAAAATTGGAAAATTTAAAGGAAATGATACCACATACCAAAATAAATCAAGACAATATCAACAAATTAAATAGACCTATAACCCATAAATAAATACAAACAGTCATCAAAAGCCTCCCAAGGGAAAAAAAGTCTAGGGACAGATGTTTTTAGTGCAGAATTCTACCAGAATTTCAAAAAAGAGCTAATTCCAATACTCCTCAAATTGTTCCACAAAATAGAAGCAGAAGGAACATTGATTGCTAAGCTCTATTACAAGGCTGCAGTTACCCTGATAGCCAGACCAAACAAAGACACAACTAAGAAAGAGAATTACAGACCAATCAGACACCAATCAGAATGGTTAAGATCAAAACCACTGATGGCAGCTTATGCTGGAGAGGATGTGGAGTAAGGAGAACACTCCTCCATTTCTGGTAGGAGTGAAAATTTGTATAGCCACTGGGGAAATCATTTTTGGTGATTTCTAGAAAGTTAGGGATCAAACTACTCCAAGGTCCAGCAATACCACTTTTGAGCATGTACCCAAAGGAGGCACACCCACACCACAAGAATATTTGTTCAACTATGTTCATAGCAACATTATTAGTAATACCCAGAACATGGCAGCAACCTAGATGCCCCTCAACTAAAGAATGGATAAAGAAAATGTGGTATATTTGCACAATGGAGTACTACTCAGCGGTAAAAAACAATGACCTCTTTAAATTTGCAGGCAAATGGACAGAACTAGAAAAAACCATCCTGAAAACCAGTCTACATCCCACAACCCCAGAGAAGCTAGAACCAAACCTATTGCAGTAACATATGGAATCAGATTCAGTGATCCACAACCCACCACTGGGCTGAGTTCCTGGAGTACAAACGGAGTGAGGGAGGAGTTAAAATATGAGCAAAGGGGTTAAGACCACGATGGGGAAATACACAGAAATCAGCTGACCCAAGCTTGTGGGAGATCACTGACTCTGGGCTGACAAATGGGGAACCTGCGTAGGACTGAAGTAGGTCCCTGAATACAGGTGACCTGGGCAATATATGGGGCCACTCGTAGTGGAAGCAGGATCTACTCTAATGCATGAACTGACTTTATGGGGTCCATTCTCTATGGAGAGATACCTTGCTCAGCCTAGGTACAGTGTGGGGGGCTTGGTCCTGCCTCAATGAGGTGATGAGTCAGACTTAGGTTGACTTCCCAGGGAGGCCTTACCCTCTCTAAGGAGCGAATAAGGAGTGGGATCGGGGAATGGGGTGGAACTGGGATTGGTATGTAAAAAATAAGCAAAATTATTTTTAAAAAGAAAAATGGTCGAATTAAATTAAGTGCATAGTCATAAAAAAGCTGCAGGAAATGGCAGGACTGTAGATGAGCACCAAGTACAGCAGCAGTTGTGCAGGGGAACTGACCCGAGCCTACGAGATGAACTGAGTGATATTGAGAGCAGAGCCAAAGAAGTGAAGCTGCCCAGGCCCTTGAGAGCTCAGAAAATCAGGAATGCATCCTAGGCACCAGACACTAAATTATTTCTGTTAGTAATTGCTCCCTAGCTCTTCCCTCTTGGAACTATAATTTTAATTGTCAGTTGATTTCTTCAAATAATTAGAACTTCTGAATTGGTAGGTGGATGGGTCCCAGATTGAGACAAGGTAAGTCTTGAGTCCTGGGCTTCCCATAGTGTATCAATGGGCTAATGAGCTGGAACCTACATGCCTTTTTTCTGCATCTGATTCTGTCACCAGTATGTGTCTGATCGCTAGATTATGTGAGGCTGGGGCATGGGCAAATGGGGTGTCCGATTTTTCTCAGAGCTAGTGTGATTTACTAAAGGAGGAATTGGGAGATGCTCAGAGATTGAGCCATGGGTAAACTGTGGAAATCCCACTACTTAGTAGGACCTTTCCAGGGGCAGCATAGACCACATCAGCTGCTCCTTGATGACAGACTGGACACGCCCATCCAAGTAGAAATGAAGGTAGGGAAAGGGCAACTCTGAACTAAGACTTTCCTTCTAAGTGATTTTGAGGATTCGGAATATAAAAAGGAGGGATTGGGAATATGGTAGAGGACTGGGCCATGGGTAAGGTATGGATAGCCAACTATCTAGTCTGGGTAAGGTAGGGATAGCCAACTATCTAGTCTGGCCTCTCCCCAGGGAAGACTAGACCATACTCACTGCTGCATGCTGACAGACTACACATGGCCATTCAGGTGGATCAGGGAATCAGAGTGGAGACAAAACAATTCTGACCCAAGACTGCTCTCTCTCCCCTCTCCCATCTTTGTTATAGATGGGACAAACTGGTTCCAAAAAAGTCATCACTCAAACACTTTCTCAAACACTGCAAAGAATTAGATCCCCAGACATTCAAATAAAAACCTCACTGCCTTTTGTAAGAAGGCATGACCCCAGTATTCCCTGAGTTGTTTTCTTGAAGGAATTCAGATCCACCTATACTCACAGAGTTTTCTTGTTAGCACAGACTTAAAGAAAAATCAAGGTTATTAAGTTCTTCAGGATATCCGACTCCATTTCCAGGCACTCACAAACTGGTTGTGGATACAGGCTTCCAAGTATTTGGTCACCTGAAATCTAGCCAGGATCTCAGGTTAGACATTGGTAAAGGCAAATATTTCTGTCAGCTTGGTCCTACTTTTCATAGGTACAAACTGCCATTCAACTATGAACTTATAAAGTGTAAAGACTTGTTCCCAATGCCTGACCCAGTAGATAAGAATCATCTGGACAGATCTATATGGGTTATAAGGGTAGTGGTTGTTTTAGGTTCAGTTAGTCATCACAGAATTCAACAGCAACTCTCTCATTCAGTGTTAACAACTAGGTTTGGTTTTATAGAATTTTATTAAATGCCTTTGGTGTATATATTAAATTTTATGTGCAGTTCAATCTCTCTGGGGTAGAATTTGGCCTTTCCACTTCAGACCAGAAGATGTTTTGTCTCAAAATGTTCTTTAAATTCCCTTTCGTGGATCAGGCTGGCCCTCTGACTCTGTGACATGGAGAAAGAAGAAAAATAAAGCAATAAAAAGTAAGGAACTATGATTATCATTTATCTCATGATATAAAACTCTATTTCTGTTACTCATTAAAAGCCAAAAGAACGGTTACAGTAGATCACTCAATGTACTATATAAAGATAATCTTGTGTTTTCTTTAAGGTTTACCTGGGAATTTTGCAGGTCCAATACTTTAACAGTATGTACACAGGTAGTATTAATTTATCATGTATGCATTTTGGGTTCAGCTCCCTCTCATTTTCTTTTCCTTTTGAGACAAAGTTTCTCTGTAGTTTTGGAAACTGTCCTGAAACTCCCTCTGCAGACCAGGCTGGCCTCGAACTCACAGAGATCCGCCTGTCTTGACTCTGCCTCCTGAGTGCTGGGATTAAAGGCATGTGCCACGATCGCCAGCTCAACACTCTCTTATTAAGGTAGTGGTAATGTTTTGCTGTTTCACAAGATGGCTAGATGTTTTTTTTTTTTTTCAAAATGGAAAACAAAGCTAGAAAACTTAAACAAGTTGCAAAGGTCTGAGCAACTTATATAAGATATACAAAAAGTCAAAGTTCAATACACTACTGATAATTCTCTGCTTAAACCAATGGAGTTATTGATCCTTCCTTCATAATAATTACAATGATTGGATTAACAAATAAAAACATAAGTGTAATCAAAGGTTATTTGTTTTTTTTTTTTTTTTGCCTAAGTAGTTAAAAGCACCAGACTGGTGCATACCTTCTGGTACACAGAAGTACCTTCTGGGTGTTTAATGTCCACATATAGAAGCTATACTAATATGGTCAGAGGGTCTAAAAGCAAGAATAGGTCCTCTCTTGCCTTTCAAGGTCTGGAGACATCTCTTTAAAAATAATCTGTACTTGTGAGGAATCACTTGTTTTCTTGTTCAGGGAAGCTATGGAGACTCCAGCTAGTGAGCTGTAACCAGTGTCCCGTCTACAAAAGAGGAGGGTTAATACAAAGGAAAAATTTCTTCCATGCTTCCAATGAAGCTATGGTCAAGCAGTGTCTTTGAATTATCTTCAGATAGATATAACAACTGATAAAAAAGGAAGGTTTGGGGAATCAGAGGTTTCTCTTAAACTTAAGTGGCCCCTAAGGATCAAATCCTAAAGTGACATTGACAGATTACTTTTGGCCACCTGCGTGGTCTTAAACACCCAGCAGTAAAGTATAGTCATAGAATAAAATTATTACTGTCTCTTTAATGGTTAAAGGAATCACATTCCCTGGACATTAAGCTTAAATCCATATGAGATGTTTTACACAACTACTTCTTTTTGATAAGAAAAATTCTGCCCAGATATAGGACCTCATGACCTCTCCTAAATTAAACATTGTAACACCTACCTGCCTGCAGTCAAGAGAAACAGGTATACTATTGTTTTAAACTAAAAATCAAATGGTGGTTAAATTTCTTTTCTCTCCCTCTCTAGAATCAATATTGTGATAACTTCACACAGATTCTAGCCATTCCAACAGCTATCAAAGCCTTGGAACAATTGCTACAGTACAGGACTTTTCTGGGAATGGTGACCCTATGGATATAGTCTTGGATATAGTGAAGTGACTTCTAGCATCGTCCTTTTCCTTCCTTCTTCCCCTCTGCTTCTGCAGATAGTCCTACAGATGGAGTACCAGGTGCACTGCTTACCAAAATTTGGCCAGAGCACTCTGACAAAGCCCCAGGAGCCTGCCTCATTAGAGTCCCCTCTCTCTTGACTCCCTATCACCAAGAAGCAGCTAGAGGAGTCACTGCCCCTTTTCCTGACAGCAGCCATTGTCAATTTTTGAGGGGGGGGGGGGAATAAAGGAGAGTTAAAGAACATAGATAGATTAGGGAAACAGATGGATGCTTCTTGTTCCCAAAATATATTGTCAGGAGAAACTACGGGAAGGCATGGGGGCAGATATCTAAAGAGTAGTAATAGGGAACAGGAAAGGATCTGGGAGTCCTGTAAAATACCCAAGCCAGTGTCTGTTTAATGGAATTCCAGCCTTAGGCTTCTCCCATCCTGAATGTATAAAAGTTATTACTTCTGCTTTCTCCATCCGTTGATCTTTTGTCTGTCCTGATCAATCAATTCTTTATTAATGCCAGGAAACAAACTCAGCAATCCCCTAGATAACTGCTGACACCTCTGTTTGATTACATAAGGGCTAAAAGAATACAACCCACCAAAACAACTTGACAGAGAATGCTGGAACAATACTTTGAAATGAAGAGAGAACTAGGCATAGTCAGGAAGGTTGTAGAAAGAAAACAAATGGAGCTATAATTACTGCAACAAAAATAAGATTAAAGTACACAGACATCAAAAAAGACAACAATCAACACACGCTTTTCAATAATAACTTTAAATATTAATTGCCTCAACTCTTCAATCAAAAGATGCAATTTGGCTGAATGGAATATAAAATAAAACATGTCTTTCCATTGATTATAATAAATTTACCTTAACTTTAAAGGTAGGGACTATTTTAAAGCAAGTGTTCTAAGAAATTTATGACTGGGAAACAAACAAGCTTTGAAACCTTAATATCTGACAAAATAGACTTCAAACTAAACTAATCAAAAGAGATAAAGAAGGGTACTTCATTCTAACCAAGGAAACAATCAAGAAGACATTATAATCCTAAACATATATGCACTAAATGCTTGTGTACCCAATTTCATAAAAAGTGAACCACTGGAAATTGCAACAGGGGTCCTCTGAAACATTGGATCATCCGGGCCATCTGCTCCTATCAGAGATTTTTCAGAGGGCCCTCCTTGATCAAACCTTATTTTTCTTATCCAAGAATGAATCCACAGCCTCTCACTTCCTGTGGAAACAAAAGCAAAACATCTTCTCCAAAATAACATATCTTTTAACTTAAGTTTTGAAATCAAGGCATTTTCAAAATATATAGGTTGGATTAATCCAGCAGCATTCATAATCAAATGTCTTTTAGCAGCTGTTGTTCCTTCTTCATCAGTCAAACAATTCAAAGACAACACAATAACATACAGTATCCAGATTCTCTGTGTACTTTCCCTCTTGACATGGATGCTAAGCCTGGGCAGATGGGAGCTGGGAGCGCTAGTTTTTCTCCTGAACCCAGGTGACTAGGTTTGTGTCCTTCTCTGGCCTGTGCCAGCAGCTAAAAAGCCTCAGGCAAATAATTTTTTTTTCATGAATTTGTATCCCAAAAGTTGGGTGGCAAATGGAGCACAATTAATAAAAACTTAGAATCAGAAATTAGGGTTCAACCTGAAGGTCAGAAAAGCAAAAGAGCCAGCCACTAGCTCTTACCTCTACCTCAGTCTGAAATGGTGATCCTGCCTCGCAGAATCACAGAACGAGACTGAGACTGAGAGCTGTCTCCTCCCGTTTTGTAATTCTCTCTAGTTCTGGGATTAAGGGCATGTACCACTACCACCTGGTTTCTATGGCAAGCTAGCGTGACTACTGGGATTAAAGGTGTGTGTCACTGATGCCTGGTCTGTAAGGCTGGCCAGTTTGGCTGTTTTACCTTTCTGACCCTCAGACAAGCTTAATTAAAATACAAATGACATCCCACTACAGGCTTGCATCCCCTGGCTTACTTACCTACTTTCTTACAGAACCAAGGACCACCAGCTCAGGGGTGGCACCACCCACCATGGGCTGGACTCTCCCTCATTGATCACTAACTGAGAAAATCCCTAACAACTGAATCTCATAGAGGCATTTCCCCAACTGCCTTCCTCTGTAATGATTCTAGCCTGTGTCAAGCTGACCTAAAACTAGTCAGCACATTCATCATCTATAAAATAGATGCAGTTAACAATGTTCTCAGGCTAGGTCACCTTAACCTGAGAACAACTCCTAACATTTTTGTTGTTCAAATGTAGTTGAAGGGGTTATGCCATCTACTCCCAATCACCAAACACTTGCCCTCCAGCTCCTGGGATTGTCCATGCCAGCAACAAGAGATAATAAAAATGTAACTGGATGGTTATTCAGCAATGATTTTTTAAAAATAAAAGGGAGGTATGTAGAAGAAATGTCAAAATAATCAGAATTAAAAGCTGAAGTGACTTTTATCAACCATGCCAAAAAGTAAGTAAAGAAAGATGATTGTGAAATAATAGATATCACACTGTAAATCTGCACAGAGACCACTACAACCTTCTACAAAAAAGTACTTTCTGTGAGAATCCTTGCACAGCAATGGTCCATTCAGTCTCAGACTAATGCTACCGTCTTTGGTAACCATTGCAGCTGTAATCAAGACTACAGCTCTGGAGCTGCAAAGGAGCAGCTCTGAAGGGAAAGGTATCCCGACTCATTGAAAAGTCAGGCAATACCTGGAGCTGGGGTGAGGTGGGGAATGGTCTTCCTGTAAGATGCAGCAATCCTGCTCCTTTCCTAGAGAGAGCTGTTAGAGCTGAGCTCTGCACTGTTCCCCTAAGGGAATGTCTCAGCAAAGGTTCTTTTCTCTGCTGGTGAAAGAAGATCTTCACCCAAAACTCTTTTGAGAAATAGATTTGGGAGGGAGGAGTACAGGAGAATGGCTGCCTCTACCAGGGTGGTGAAGGACAGCTAGCAACAGAAAAAGCAAAGGGGCTTGTATAGGTCTTCTTAGGGGTGGGGTTTTCTCAGAGAGAAGATTTTCTGCTCAGGGATTAATTAGTTTTTCTGCTCAGGGATTGGTTAGTTTAGTTGGTCAGGGGCAAAGTTGGCTCTGGTTTCAGGGCCAAACTGTGTTTCTTTCACTGGCCTTGTTTTTTTAGCCTTTTGACTCAGTTTTCAGGGCTAAGGCATATTTCTTTCACTGGCTCTGGTTCCAGGACCAAAGTACTCAGGGATTGGTTGGTTTCCTGCTCAGGGACTGACTGGTTTCCCTGCTCAGGGATTGGCTGGTTTTTGTGTCCAGTTGGTCAGGGACAGAGTTGGCTCTGGTTTCAGGACCAATCTGTGTTTCTTTCACTGGCCCTTATTTATCTATTTGTTTGTTAGTTTGTCTGGGATTTTTGGCTCTAGATTTGGAGCCAGGGCATATCTATTTCACTGGCTCTGGTTCCAGGACCAAAGTGTGTTTCTTTGGCTCTGGTTTCAGAGTCAGGGTGCTTTTCTTTAGCTCTGGGTTCAGGGCTAAAATGTTTCTTTCACTGGCTAGAGTTTCAGATCCAGGGTGTGTTTCTTTCACTGGTTCTGGGTTTAAGGTCAGGGTGTTATATTTCATGCTCAGGGGTTTGTTGGTTTCCTGTTCAGGGATTGGTTGGTTTCTTTGACTAGGCCTTTTACCCTACAGCAGGCAAGGATTGTTGTTCATAATATCTGATATAATTCTTCTAATTTTCATCTTTACAAACTCCTTTTTGTCTATGTAGTTCTTTTTTCATGTATTCTCCTTTTCATATTAAAACACAATATTTGTATATCATATAGAATACATTACAGTATTATAGTACATGTATATTAACTAATATTTCAAATAAAATTGGTAAGCCTCTTCAAACACTAATCATTTTCATGTATTGGAAATTTTGTAATCACTTTTAATTCATTTCATTTTTAATACATTTTCAAACTTGAATATAATGACATCACTTCCCCCATTCCTCTCTTTGTCCCTCCTATGTCCCTATCCTCTAACCCCTGCCATGTTCTCCCTTCACTCTCGAATGATAGCCTCTTTCTCATACATATATGCAAGAATTCTGCCCATTATTCCATGATGTTTCCTGAGTCATAGATGCAGATCTTTTTATCTGTGGGTATTATAATAATAAGACTTACAATTTCGTTAGTTAATAATTTAGAATTTTGCTGGTCTAGCAAAGTGAAGGTATTAATTCTCTTCCAAGATCCATGACCTCACTAACCCCAGGTAGTTGATTAGGTTCTGTTACTAGGCATTGTTGACAGAGGTTTCTGCCCCACCCTGTCCTATAGCTGTTTAATCCCAAATAAATCACACAGAGCTCTACATCAATTATAAACTGATTGGCCTAGTATCTCAGGCTCTTCTTATTAACTCTTTCTTACATCGCACATTAACCCATTATTCTTGTCTGTGCTAGCCATGTGGCTTGGTACCTTACTCGGCGATGCAGTCTCATCTTGCTTCCTCTGCACCTAGGTCATGACTTCAGACTGCAGAATCCTCTTCCCAGAATTCTCCTATTCTCATTGCCCCACCTCTACTTCCTGCCTGGTCACCCTGCCTATACTTCCTGCCTGGCTACTGACCAATCAGCATTTTATTAAAAAGTAATACAAGTGACAGGATAAAAGACCATTGTCCCACAGCAAGGCATTTCTCTCCTGTTGAATGGGACCTTACACATAAGAGTCACTGTTAGACTTTAGAAATATCTTACCATGCTGGCCATTGTTGTTCTTCATAGGTGTATCTGGCTAGGACTATTAATTGCTTCCCTTACATGGCAGCTTGTACTATAGAAGCTAGACCACAGGAAAGAGGCTTTCAGGAGAGGTCCTGCTCAGTCTAAGACCCATGCCCTGTGTGGTGTGTGTGTGGTCTTCAAAAATAGGGACTTATCTTCAACTTCCAATAAGCAACCAAGGACAACAAGCCTACATTGTTAAATATAATGGCAGTACTCCCCCTTTTCCTCCCTTCAGCTCCTTCCATGTCCCTGTCCTTCAATTCCACCCATGTACTCTCCTCACCCCCAAATTGATCTATCTATCTATCTATCTATCTATCTATCTATCTATCTATCTATCATCTATCTATCTATCATCTATCTATCTATCTATCTAAATATCAATCTATCTCTATATATGAAATATTTATGAGGGTATTGATATATATGCAATCATTTTTGTCTCTGTAATCCCAGCTTCCGGCCTCCATCTTTGGAGTGCCCCTCTCCTGAGCCCATCAAACCTTGACCTCTCCCCAGGAAAGATCAAGACCACTCCCACAGTATATTTATACTGCTCCCCAGAAAATAAACACATGGTCTTTGTTCTTCCTCTGTGGTGGTCTTGTCAGCTTTCTGTTCCCCCCTCCCTCGGGGCCACCTGAGAGCACAGGCATCCAATTAAACCTGGATATCTTTTAATTTGGTCTGATTGGGATTATTTGCATCGGCAGAGAGGCTCATGTTTAGGAGTATTTCTAACATTTTGGAGGTCCCGCGGGGAGAGGGTCCCATGGGTTCAAGGCCACATGTTGGAAAGTGCCCTTATGCACATGTCTTCCGCCAGGCTCAAATTGGCTTCCAGGCTAGATCGGCTTCATCTTGGTGAGTCCCCCCCTTTTTTTGCTTATGCTACTAGGGTTTGGGGACACATTCGTGTTTACTGTTGTCAAATTTCTGGCTTTTTATTGAAGTCATGATCACACCATGAAAGTCCGATCCAAGTGGCTGAGCCAGGCTTACCTGAGGTGAAATTGTGCGGCCAGAGATGCTTACCACTCAATTTTCACAACCCCATTTTTGACTCAAGAGTTGTCCCAGTGGATGCACTGTGATAGACTTGAGCCCCACAATTGGGCATAGGCTGCAAATGGGTTCCTGCAATTCAAAGCCAGATTTGTTATCGCCCCTGGGCTGCCTCCTACAAAATCTTTATAAATTGGGACTGATATAATCTGTTCTGAAAGGCTAATTTCTCCATGCACTAAGATTTGTCCTAAATACGACCTTGACAATGGGATGCAGTGGCCACCAGAGGGTACTCTTGAGGTTTTTGTCTTCCAGGACCTAGAAAATTTTTGCCACTGCGGGGATAAAAGGATGGAACTCTCATGTGCTCACGGTTTCTGGGCACTGCACCCTTGCCCCTCCCTCAGCACTGGTTTTGGTTGCCAGGTTCACAGGGCCTCCAAATTCCCCGTCATCTGGGAATTGGGATCCTGATAGTTCTGCCATGACTGTGCATCCAGAGTCCCTGGCCCCTCCCCTACTCCCTCAAAGCCTTGCTATCCAACCCCCTCCTATGGAAAAACGTTCTCCACATTCCTGCCCTTACCCACCCATACTTATCCCTTCCCCAGCCAAACAGGAAGTTCAAGGTTAATTTTCTCCCTATTCACCTTCCTCCCCTCCCCTCCCCTCCCTCCTACTGCTTTTCTCTACCACCCTATGCCTCAACCTACTTCTTGGACCCCCTCTACACACTGGACTAACCCCTCCCAATCCTCCTCCATCTTCTCCCTTACCAGATCTCATCATAACTGTAATTCTTTTAGCCACCCGTAAGTCTGCACTTCTGGGTTCTAAAGCTGGAGCATGTACCCCTGTGTGCGCATGTGTGGGTCACCCACCATCTGTGTCATCCGTGTCTGACACAAAAGCCCCTGTACGCAGGCACAAGGCTTAGCATCGCCTGTCATCAGCGTCTGATGTAGGCACGTCTTTCCCCTTGTGCACATGTGCTAGGAAGCCTTTAAAAGCTGGACACGCCATTTTTACTCCCCCTCTTCTTTCCACACCGTTTCCCTGGGCCCGTGAGCACAAACCCTCTTAATAAACTCCTACGTGGGTTTGTTTGTGTCTCATGTCCTCTTCTCATTTCCACCGGACATTTTTATCTGGTGCCAAGAGATTCGCCCACCCCAGGCCCCTATCCCGGGGCCAGAATTTCCAGGCCCAGTTCCCTGTCCTGGGGCCAGGACCTGCCCTGGACTCCTGGGACCAGAATCACAACTGGGAATTTTCTCAAAAATGACCTACATGATCCATCTGCCTGAGCGCGGCCCCTCGGAACAACACTGGCTTCTAATGGTGAGTCTTCCCATTCTGGCCAGCTTAACCATTTCTTTGAACCTGAACAATTGACCGTTGAGCTCCTGGAAACCCTCTGGTGTTCCTAGAGACAGGGAGACTGCCCCCAACCACGGACTTCAAGGCTTCGGTTGTTCCCTTCACTGGCATTCAACTTCGGCTCTCTTCCCTACCTCAACAGACTCCACCACTTAACTGTGTGTTTGGAGACATTTATCTCACTCATTCATTTTTAGTTATGCCAACCTGTCCAGTACCTCTCATGGGAAGGGATTTTTTAGCAAAGGTAGGAGCCTCCATTTCTTTTGCTCCTCCCATTTACCTTACCCCAGACTTGCCAGCAGCTCCACTTCTCCTTCTCCTAGCTCCCCAACCTTCCAACCCTAACACCTCTTTTCCTCTACCAGCCTCCCAAGTAGACCCCCAAGTCTGGGACACTCAAAACCCCTTTGTTGCTAAACACCATTCCCCTATTGTTATCCAATTATAGGACCCTACTAAGTACATTACCCAAGCTCAGTACCCTCTCTCTCTCTCCAGAGCCTTAAGGGACTTAAGCCTATTATTTCTGACCTTTTAAGGAAAAAGCTACTTTGCCCCACCTCTTCTCCCTTTAACACCCCTATACTTGCTGTTAAAAAATCTAATGGAGCTTATTGTCTGGTTCAAGACCTCCAGCTCATTAACTCTGCAGTGGTCCCTCCCCACCCAGTAGTCCCTAACCCTCTCACCCTTCTATCCACTATTCCTCCAGGAACCTCCCACTTCTCAGTTCTAGATCTCAAGGATGCTTTTTTCTCTATTCCTCTCAGCCCTCAATCTCAAAACATCTTTGCCTTCACCTGACTGACACTCATTTCCCCACACAGCTCACCTGGACTGTCCTTCCCCAGGGATTCCGGGACAGCCCACACCTGTTTGGCCAGGCTTTAGGTTCTCACCTGCTCTCACTGTCTCTCCCTAAATCTAAGCTCATACAGTATATGGATGACATTTTACTTTGCAGCCCATCATTGGAGATCAGCAAAACTGATACCTCCACTCTTTTAAATTTCCTGTCCCAAAGGGGTTATAGAGTCTCACCTTCTAAGGCCCAACTGTCTGCTACTCAGGTTGTTTATTTGGATTAACTATAACCCCAACCCAAAAGACTTTCACTCTAGACAGAAAAAAACTAACTCAATCTCTTGCAGTTCCTTCCACCAAAGAAGAGGTTTTATCATTCCTAGGAGTGGCTGACTTCCTGCATTCCTGGATCCCCTCTTTTTCTCTCCTCGCCCGCTCCTTATATGAGGCAGCTCTTGGCTCTCTGCATGAGCCCCTTCTCCATCCTGTTACTAAACCCTTCCAGAGACTCCAGCAGGCCCTTATTCAGGCTCCAGCTCTTCATCTTTCAGATTTAACATGCACCCCTTCTCTTTATGTACCAAAAAAGGAGGGATATGCACTTGGGGTCTTAGGACATCAACTGGGACCTTCTTTTGCACCTGTAGCATACCTGTCAAAGAAGATGGACCTCACCACTCGAGGCTGTGCACCCTGCATACGTGTCTTAGTGGATGCTGAGCTTCTTATTCGTGAGTCAAAAAAGCTAACCTTTGGGTCACTCACCACTGTCTTCTCCCACCATAATTTGTCCCACCTCTTAACTTACAAAGGCTTACAACCCCTACCCCCTTCCAGAGTTCTTTCCCTCCAAGTGGCACTGGGGGAAGATGTCACACTCACTTTCCAATGATGCCCACCCCTTAATATCTCAAATCTCCTACCTCAACCTAATGTTAATGATTCCCCATCTCATTCTTGCATTGAGATCCTAGAGGATCTACTGCCCCACCCCTCACATATGCAGGAGGGCAAACTGTCCCAGGAAACTTATACCTGGTACACAGATGGCAGCTCCTTTCTTTATATGTGACAGGACCCATAGAGCAGGCTATGCCATAGTATCAGATACTGAGATAGTGGAGGCACGGGCACTCCCTGCCAATACCACTAATCAACAGGCTGAGCTGATAGCTCTTACCCATGCCTTCCAGTTAGCAAAGGGACAATCTTTAAATGTTTACACAGACTCCAAATATGCCTTTCATATCCTCTTGTCCCACACGGCTATCTGGAAGGAGCATGGGCTTCTTACAATGAAAGGAGGATCCATAACTAACTCAGGTTACATTATGGACCTGTTAAAAGCCTCCCATCTCCCCAAAGCTATAGGAATTATTCACTGTCAGTCTCATCATACTGACAGTTCCATTATTTCTAAGGGAAATAACCAGGCTGATCGAGCAGCTAAAACAGCAGCATTCCAAAGCACAAACCTACCTCAATCACCTCAGGGGATTCATACAGTACAGCCCACACTCTCACAGATACCCCCTAACACCCAACAAATTCTGCCCTACCTACATTAGCTCTTTCATCCTAATAACAAAGTTCTGCTTCATTTTGTTAAGGCTCACCTCCAACCCACCCCTGAGGACATAAAGTTCCTAAAAGCTATCGCTGCCTCTTGTCAAATCTGTCAAAAGTCAGATCCCAAGACCAAATACCGTAGCTTCCCTTTTCCCACCCCCCAGGCCAGGGGCTCCCTTCCAGGAACTGACTGGAAGCTGGATTTTACTCATATGCCCACAGTCAAAAGAGTTAAATATCTCCTGGTTTTGGTGGATATAATGTCTGGATGGGTTGAAACATTTCCCAGCACTAATAAGAGGGCCCAGACAGTCTCTGATGTTCTTCTCCGAGAAATCATCTACCGGTTTGGAATTCCAACCTCTCTTCAGTCAGATAAGGGCCCTGATTTCACTTCCCAGATTTCCCAAAACTTGTCTAAGGCTCTTAACATCCCTTGACATTTTAATATCCCATACCACCCTCTGTCTTCAGGGAAGGTAGAACGAACTAACCACTCTTCGAAAGACGTTCTTGTTAAAACGTCACAGGAGCTTCACCTTGACAGGGTAAAACTCTTATCTCTGGCCCTCCTTAGCCTTAGGGCCCTCCCCAAAAGCCCCCTTTTTATCTCACCTTTCGAACTCACGTATGGGCGGCCAGTTTTATCCCCTGGCCTCTCACCTAAAACCTCTCCCCTTCCTGATCACTTGCTTACTCCCCTACTATCTCTCCTACGCTCTCTACTGTGGGATTTTACCCACCACTCATTGTCTCAACCATGTGCTAACCCATGCCCACCGCTGATTAAAATAGGAGATCAGGTATTATTTTCTCCCCCAGGCCAATGTCCCTCACCCTTTTCCCTTAAATGGCAGGGTCCTCTCAGAGTAGTTCTTTTGACTCCCACAGCTGCCAAGCTCGAGGGAATTCCTCATTGGATTCACCTGTCGCATCTTAAACTGTTTACTCCTCCAGCTCAAGATGACCCCTCATACACAGTAACTCAGATAGGACCCTGTTCCCTTAGGTTCCAGAGGACACCAAGTTCAGCCTCTCTTACTCCAGTTCAAAGAAAATAAATAAATAAAGGTCCCATCCTTATTCAACTCTCTTGTGCCAATATACTCTCCTTTCTCCTCTTTTTCCTATATACAACTTCTCCATATACCTCCAATGTCATGATTAAATTTCCAAATAACCACTCAGCTGTTATTACAGGAACCATCATCAAACATAGAGCCGGAGGTACAAGGATTGTCAAAAGCCCAGGTGGTAATAAACAATAATAAATTTGTAGCCGCAAACTCCAAAAAATCTCACAAAACAAACCTTAACATAACAGGCTCGTCACTGACTGCAGCAGTGTCTCCTGGATTTTGAGGTAATGCCATCATGCACTCTATTGTCATAATCATACACTGTTAATATATCTAAAATTTATTTCTTTCCAAGACATTTTTATAAGCTCCAGGGAGCCAGTTTGACCCACCTAAATGAACCGGACTCACCCAGAATAAGTATCATTTAACTCTTTCTTTGTCATTCCTGGTCTCGGGAACCCCTGAGCCCCCCACCCAATCTTCCATCTTAAACCTTCCTTCTAGTAATCACTAGGATCTATTTTTTTTTCTCTCCCAAATATAATTTTTGTCTTTCCAGCATCTTGCGAGAACCAAGCTGCCAGATGACCCAGTTCCTCGAGCCCGGAAAATAGTCTTAATCAGGCACCCCAGGATGTGATCGGACATCCCAAACTCAACGCCCACAAAGTCAGCATGAAGCAGTTATGAGAGACCTTGCTGTGCCTCATTCCTACCCATTAAGATCCTCAAGCCCCCAATTTTTATAATAAACGAAAGGGTGAAATGTAATTCTTTTAGCCACCCGTAAGGCTGCACTTCTGGGTCCTAAAGCTGGAGCATGTACCCCCTGTGTGCGCATGCGAGGGTCACCCGCCATCTGCGTCATCAGTGTCTGACACAAAAGCCCCTGTACGCAGGCACAAGACATAATATCACCCGTCATCAGCGTCTGATGTAGGCACGTCTTTCCCCTTGTACACATGTGCTAGGAAGCCTTTAAAAGCTGGACACGCCATTTTTACTCCCCCCTTCTTTCCACACCGTTTCCCTGGGCCCAAGAGCACAAACCCTCTTAATAAACTCCTACGTGGGTTTGTTTATGTCTCATGTCCTCTTCTCATTTCTGCTGGAAATTTTTAATAACCCTGCCCTTCTCTGCCCTCTCTGGGAGGTAGTGGGAGCTGTTGGTATTATTAAAGTCCATGTTCCCTTCTCTCTTCCAGATATCTCTCAAATAGAAAAGTAGTTGGGTTTCTTCTCTGCTAATCCTTCTGTTCTATCTGTCCCAGGCCTGCGATCTAACCTGGCATGACTTCTATGTCATCCAGGTTTCTATTCTGACTCCTGAAGAGTGAAGTAGAATTCAGGAGGCAGGTAGACAGTATGCAGACCAGACTCACCTAGTAGACAGTGCAGTCCCTGTGGGGGAAGTGGCCATGCCACCCACAGAACCATATTGGGATTATCAACCTGGCCAAAGCGGTCAACAGAGGTGGGACATCATGGTTTGTTGCCTCCTTCAGGGTATGGAGATGGTGTCAGAAAAAGTAGTTAATTTTGATAAACTTTGAGAGATCACACAGCTAGCTGACAAAAACCCAACCGTTTTTTAAACCAATTATACAAGACCATGGTCCAATATACTAGACTGGACCCAGCCTCCCCTGCGGGAGCCATGGTCCTGGCTACCCATTTTATTTCTCAGTCAGCACCAGATATTAGAAAAAAGTTTAAAAAGGTTGAGGAAGGTCCCCAAACCCCCATACAAAAATTGGTGAGAATGGCCTTTAAAGTGTTTAATGCCCGAGAAGAAATAGCTGAGTCCTCCTGACAGTCAAGGCTGCAACAGATGGCAACACTCCAAGCTCAAGCCGTAGCAGCTGCCCTCAGGCCACCAGGACCCCCAGAAGGTGGACAAGGGAAGTCAACCACAAGTCTCCATCCTGTCAGAGTTCAACCTAAGTCAACCTCACCAGCAAGCTGCTTCAAATGAGGTCTAAATGGGCCTCCTATGACGCCATGCCCCATCTGCCAGCAACCTGAACACTGAAAATCACAATGCCCCCAGCAGGCTCGTCTTCTATGCCATTCCACGGAGGTCCAGCCTCACCAACATCAGCAACTGATGAACTTCTCGGCCTCGCAGAAGATTGATGCAGCCCAGACTTTTTGACTCCCATAGCCCTCTCCAAGCCTACAGTAACACTGCAAGAAGCAGGCAAGTCTGTTGCTTTTCTTTTGGACACGGGAGCTACCTACTCTGTTTTAACATCTCACTTGGGCCTTACATTCCCCTCACCAATTTCAGTCATGGGGGTAGACAGATCCCGCTACTCCCCACTTACAACTTTGCCACTGCCCTGCATTCTTGCAGGGAAATTCTTCTCTCATTCGTTCTTAGTTATACCTGCTTGCCCTGCACCTTTACTGGGTTGAGATATCCTTAGCCGCTTCAGGGCCATACTCACTTTGGCCCCCACACACTCTCCTGAGTCACACTTTTTTCTCACTTTAATAGCCTCACATGTTTCTACCCCAGACTGTTCTGTCCCTACCCTCCCTGATCCAGTAGATCCCCAAGTATGGGACATTTCCACTCCTGTGATTGCTACTCACCACTAGCCAGTGCTAGTTCACCTTAAAGATCCTTTGTCCTTCCCTTTCAGACCCCAGTTTCCTATTTCTGAAACCCACCACCAAGGCCTTGAGCCTATTATCACCCGCCTCCCATCTCAGGGACTTTTCTTCATTCCTGTCGACTCACCCTGCAACACTCCAAGCCTTCCCCATGGGTAAGCCCTCTGGCGCTTACCACTTGGTTCAAGACTTCTGCCTCATAAATGAGGCAGTCATTCCAGTTCACCCAGTGGTTAACAACCGATACAATCTCCTGTCTAACGTCCCTCCTACCACCTCCTACTTTACTGTTCTGGACCTAAAAGAAGTTCTGGCCTTCTTTACTGTCCCTTTACACCCTGACTCATACTTCCTTTTTGCCTTCACCTGGGAGGACCCTGATTCCTGGTCCTCCAGACAACTCACATGGACTGTTCTCCCTCAGGGTTTTCTAGACAGCCCCCATTTCTTTGGCTAAGCTCTGGCTCAAGATCTCTCAAACTTTGACCCAGGTTCTAGTACACTTCTCCAGTATGTTGATGATCTCCTTCTCTGCATTCCTACATTGTCACTGTCCCAACAGGCCACCTCTGCACTCCTGAACTTCCTCAGATCCCTGGGATATCAAGTCTAACCAATGAAGGCTCAGCTGTGCTCTCCTACAGTGGTATATTTGTGTGATCACTTTGCCTGGGGCCTAAGACCCTCACCTCTGACAGGGTCCAGGCCCTGTACGATTTACAGCCCCCAACCACAGGGGCTCAAATTCTCTTATTTTGGGGCCTGGTAGGGTTCTTCTGCCATTGAATCCCTAACTTTGCCATTACAGCCAAACATCTCTACCAGGCAGCCAGAGAGACCTCCATGGGGCTTCTCACCCACCAGGCCATCATCTGCCACCACTTCTCTCTACTGTGAGATGCCCTTCTAACAGTCCCTGCCCTTGCTCTTCCAGACCCCACAAAGCCTTACCATCTCTATACAGATGAGAGGTCAGGAGTGGCCACAGGAGTTCTAACCCAACAGGCTGGGCCTTCGAATTGGGCTGTTGCCTTTTTATCCAAACAGCTGGACCTCACGGTATGTAGATAGCAACTGTGCCTGAGAGCCCTGGCAGCAGCAACTGAACTCACTCAGGAGGCTCTCAAGATCACCTTGTCCAGGCCAATCATGGTATATTCCACCCATCGCCTCTCAGACCTTCTGAGACACTCCTCTTTCTCTCTCTCTCCTTGGACTTTCATGAGTCCAGGTTTTTTTACTTACTGTTTCTAGAATACCCCCAAATTACTTTGGCCTCCAGTCCTGCCCTAAACCCCAGAAACTCTTCTTCCTGCTCCCTCCCACTCTGGCACCTCCTCTACTCTTGCCCAGAGGCTGTAAAGGCTTTAGCCTCACCTTGGCCAGGTCTTCTAGACCAGCCAATCACAGATCCCCAACTCACTCTGTTTCTTGATGGAAGTTCCCTTATAGATAAATCAGGAAACCGCCAGTGTAATGAACATGGAAAAAGATCCTTCTGAATAAGTAAAAAATGGGTATCTGTAGTGTAGGCAAAGTAGGAAATCTATAAGGATAAGTATAATATAGAAAATAGGAAATTAAGTAAGAAAACTGTGTGAAGTATAAAATTATTAAGGAGAAATATTAAGAGATCATTTTGCCCACTTGGAGGCTGCCACACTCATGTGGCTCTGCCAGAGGGTAAGGCTGCATCCAGTAACCTTGGTAACAAAAGTAATCTTGCCACACGAGAAGGACCCCCACCTTTCTGCGTCCAGTCAATACCGATAGCCTAGGACATCTGGCTATCAGAAGGATCAGACAAGAGGCAGTTATGAATGGGCATAAAAAGAAAGGCAGAAGCCAGGCAGTTATCTCACCATCACGATGTCCCTAACATGCTCTTGAGCCTCATAGTGAGATTCTCAGAATGCCCTGCTTCCTGAGAGCAGATCCTCTGAAGGCCCAGCCTCCAGAGAACAGATCCTCTGAGCACCCACCATGCGAGAGTTCAGTCGCAGCCCGAGCTGCTGCCCGTGGCCCGCGATGAGCGGAAGCACTGCCTCCATGGTTGTGGTCACCGCTGTCACCACAGCACACCGAGCTTGGGCCACCATGCCACCCATGCCCCACGCCACCACCGCAGCCACCCGGCCCAAGCCTGCCGCCGCCTGCCACCTTAGCCCTCCGGCCACGGGCTTCTTCAGACCAGGACGCAGGGTGGTGGTACCTGCAGCAGAACATCCGGAGCAGAACATCACCAGACCACACGGCCTACACAGTCAAGAGTTGAGCTTCGTGGTCAATCATCCGGTGCAGTTGGGCATCCAGCCTGAAGAAAACCAAAACTCCTTTTTAGGGCTGAAGAAACCCAGAAGTCCTTTTCAGAGCTGAAGAACCCTTACAGAGGATGTCAGGTTGTATAATGCTATTTACACTCAAGTATGGAACTACGTAAATCTGAGATTAATGCATGAATGATAATTAGAAGAGCACAAATGTATTAATACGTGTGTTTAGTGTGTGAAATGTTAAGAGATATTTTATGGATAATTGGTAAGATTAGGAAATGTTAATTGATAAGTTGTATTAAGGTTAAGAAGTGTTTTATAGATAATGATGGAATGGAGGTTAGGAATTGGTTTAATGTATTAGGATTAGTAGGATTAATAATTGTGATATTGAATTGTTTGTGTGTTGCCTATCGTGGTCCTCACATGCATGCTAAGAGTGTGAGCTCCCTTAATGCGTTAGATATAGAAGCCACTAAATAATGAATCATTATAAAGACAATTCTCTTGGTTGGTCTAGTGACTCTTTGCTCTCTGTGGAGAAGGGCACAGAGTCCTCATAGCATTACTTGCAAAAGAATCTTGAGCTGAGAAAAGTCACAGTGATAGAAGTGGCTAAACCCAACAGCTAGCCACAGCCAGGCAGCATATACAGTGGTCACTTCCACTAACACAGTTGAAGCCAATGGGAACCTCCTCACAAAAGGCCGAATTAATTGCCTTGATTAAGGCACTCCAAATAGCCAAGGGCCAACGGGCTAATATCCACACTGATTCTAAATATGCCTTCTTAATAGCCCATACCCATTCTGCACTCTGGAAGGAAAATGGCTTCCTTGCTACCAAAGGCACTCCCATAGTTAACAGACCCCTTATAGCCAACCTCTTGGAGGCCCTCCAGCTCCCTGCAGAAGTAGCCATTATTCCCTGTCAGGGACACCAGTTCTCCAAGAGCCCAGTGGCCTTAGGCAATGCCAAGGCTGACTCAGTGGCCCAAGGCTGGCCTCCAGCTCCTCAGATTCCACGGAACATATTTTGTTCTTAACTCCCTCCTATCAGCCCTGTTACCAACCAAAAGAGAGGGACGAGCTCATAAAAAGGGGCCCACAAAAACAAAGGATGGATGGTTCTATTTAAATAACCATCTCACCCTTCCTCATGACCAGGCATTGTCAATCATTTCAGACAGCAGCCAGACCTTACACATAGGCCCCAAAGCTTTGTTCCTCTTCTTTGAGCCCTTCTTTGACCCCACCCATCTCCAAGATCGTATTTCACAGGGTCACTCCTCATGCCAGATGTGTGCCCAGGCCAACCCACAGGGGGTTCTTCACATACGTCAGTCTCTACACCAGCTTTGTAGGGCAAAGATTGGCAGGTTGATTTCACCCATATGCCTTCTCATAAAATAACTCCATTATCTCTTAACACTTGTGGACACTTCTACAGGATGGATAGAAGCATTTCCAGCTTCCAGGGAGACAGCAGATGTGGTGGCTTGGGTACTCCTGGACCACGTCATTCCTTGGTTTGGCATCCCACGGACCATCCAAATGGACAATGGGCCAGCCTTCACTTCCAGGGTCGTGGAGCTCGTGTCAGAGGCTCTCAACATCTCCTAGAAATTCCACACCCCCTACCATCCACAGTCCTCAGGAAAGATGGAGAAGGCCAATGGACTCATCAAACAACAGCTAACCAAGCTCTCCATTGAACTCAGGTTATCTTGGTCCTCCCTTCCCCCCCTTTGCCCTTACTCACCTCAGGGCCACTCCACATTCCCCTACGGGTCTTAGTCCTTTCAAGCTCCTTTATGGCAGGCCCTTTCTCCTTAACCATCACCTCCCAGTTCAAACTCCTCCACTGGCAGGGTACCTACCCTACCTCTCCCTTTTAAGGTCCCTTCTCCATTCACACGCTGACAGTTGTCTTCCTGCCACCACACCAAGTGGACCTTGATGCCCATAAACCTGCCCCGCTCTCCCCAGAGGACAGAGTACTCCTCAAACAGTTAACTCCTAGGTCTCTTGAACCTCAATGGACAGGATCTCACACGGTAATCCTTACCACACCCTCAGCTGCCAAGCTCCTGGGACATCCATGGTGGTACCATCTCTCCAGGCTCAAGCTGGACACTTTGTCTGTCCAGCAGTTAGGACCTTCCACCCTCTGGTTTTCCAAGATGCCACAATGAAGGGCCTATCTGTCCTTATGCTGACACATTCATCTTTGGTGATACAAACAAGACAGGTAATAACAATATTTTTTCTCCTAGTCACCCGTCTTCTCATCTCCCTCAAGAAATAGAAGCCTGTTGTCTCTGGGATGAGCGTAAACAAGATATCTCTCCAGCCACACCTCTTGCTGAGCGTGAACCCACCAATACCCAGCTCTCCCCTCCCCACATCGTCCCATGCCTGCAGGAAGTAGCCAGACTTGAGCAGATGCCCCTTTATCCAAAGAGAGCCTAAAATGTTGCTCATAAGTATCACCTCAGCTTCCTGTCACCCCTTATACAAAGAATCTGGAATGCAATTCCAGTCTCCAGCCTCCATTTTTGGAAGGCCCCTCCCCTGAGCCCCTACAAACCTTGACCCTGATGGAGGAAGGTCATTGGTTAAAAATAAAGAAACTACTTGGCCCTCACAGGTTAAAACATAGGTGGGTAGAGTAAACAGAACAGAATGCTGGGAGGAAGAGGAAGTGAGCTCAGACTCGACAGCTCTGCTCTCTGGAGCAGACGCCATGCTCCCATCTCCCAGGCAGACTCGATAGCTCTCCTCTCTGGGGCAGACACCATGCCGCTGTGCTCCAGAAGCAGGCCCAGGATGGACGTAGGCTAGAATCTTCCCAGTAAGCACAGCTTGGGGTGCTACACACATGAATAGAAATGGGCCAAGCAGTGTTTAAAAGAATACAATGAGTGTGTTGTTATTTCGGGTATAAAGGTAACCATGCGGGAGCCGGGCTGTGGGAAGAGGCCCGCAGCTCCCTCAACATGACCCCTCCCCAGGAAAGGTCAAGACCACTTCCACAGTCTATTTAAAATAAACATGTGGTCTTCCCTCTTCCTCTACAGTTTATGTACCTGCTTTCTGTTCCCCCCCCTTGAGCCCCCCGAGAACGCAGACATCCAATTAAACTGGGATATCTTTTAATTTGGTCTGATTTAGTATGATTGGGATAATTTATGTTGGCAGAGAGGCTCGTTTTTAGGAATATTCCTAATAGTCTCTTCTTCTGTGATGTTTCCTGAGGGTCTTCAGGGTCTTTGATGTAGACTGGGGCTGGGAGCCTTAGGATCCATTGATCTGTGCATTGTGTCAGATTGTGGGTTTTTATGATGGTCTCCATTTGCTGTGTATTGTTTTGGGAATAACTTGGACTACTCTGACCAACTGGGTTTTGGTTCATCTCTAGTTCTTTCAGGGAGCATTTTCAGCCCAAGTAGCATACCTTTATTTACATATGTGTATATATATGCACTTACATCTATCATACATAATTTTAAGTGAATATAAAATAATGTGATTCCTTGAGGCTTTATCAAAAAACCTTGGTGTGATCTGTCCTTTTTCCCTCCTTTTTCTTTTACATTGGCAACCCTCCACCCTCCGCAGTTGAATACTTCACCTAAGTTTCCATTTTCCACTTCAAATCACCTGTATTCTACCATTCCCTTCTAAAACCCCCATGGTTCCTTTGTAATTTGCTGATTTAGATAGTTACTCCATGTTATAACTCAAATCTGAAGATTTGGAGCTAGGAATCACAGAGAGATCACATGCAGCATTTGTCTCTGTGTCTTGAGTATCGCATTTAATATAGTCTTTTCTAGTTCTGTACATTTACCTGCAAATTTAATAATTTAATTTTTCTTCACATATAAATAATATCCCACTGTGTATATGTACCACATTTTCATCAGTTGAAGGACATCAGGTTGCTTCCATTTCCATTGCATAGAGTAGCAATGAACAGGCTGAGCAAGTATCTGTGGAACAGACCAGTGTGTTGAGCCCTTGGACATAGTCCAAGAAGTAATATAGCTGGATCATTTGGTAAATTTAGTTTAGTTTTTTGATACTTTTCATACTGAATTATGGAGTGGCTGTACAATTTTACAAACCTACTAATGGTAAATGAGAGTTCCTCTTCTCCCCAAACCAGAATTTCCTGTCAGGTGTTTTGTTGGTGTTAGTTATTCTGACTAGGGTGAGATAAAAATCTCAGAATTGTCTTAGCATTTCCCTAACTTCTAAGAATGATAAAAACTTTTTGAGCTATTTCTCAACCATTTTTATTTTTTCTATTAAAAACTCTGTTTAGATCCAGTACTGACTAATTTTTTGACAACTTGATACAAACTAGAGTCCTTTTAGAAGAGGGAACCTCAATGGAGAAAATTCCTCCACCAAATTTGCATGTAGATTGATGATTGATATGGAAGGTCCCAATTCACTGTCATGGCGCCACTCATGTCAGTGGCCATGTCAGAGAAGCAGTAGGTAGCAATTGAAGTTCAAGGTGTCAGCCCACCAGGAAGAAACCTCCTGATGGGTGAATCTCAATTAGGAAAGGCCGTGAGATCCCAGACCCCAGACCCCAGAATGTCTTTTGTTTCTGCTGTGCCTTTACACTGCTACTGTTATCTTTCTCTGGTATCTGACATGGTTGAAAGGGTTTGGGGAGATTCCCATTGCCTGTAATGTAATACATTTATCTCCTGGAAACATCCCATTCTACTGGACATTTTTACCTCTGAATTATTATAAGGATGATTCCTACCTAAGCTGTACTAATTCATAATAAAAATATTAACTTACACATAGTTTTGAAGAATAAAAGTAGCCTTAAGATGAAAAACCCCAGAAAACAATCTAAAGTTCACAAGACCACATAGTTGAAGTAAAAAATACAAAGCGGCCCAACTCCTGCTTGTTGTGAACTATTATTTTAAGGTGTGGTACATTTCTTCCTACTGCTTTTGTTCACAATGCAAAAACATGTTCATTTGTTTGATTAAATAAAATTAACCTGTGCTCAGGAGACTGCGTCAGAAACTAGCTGATAGGAAGTGGTGGGGAGGAACCAGGTATAGAGAGTGTTCTGAAGTGGGAGCCGAACAGAAGGTCTGGGGGTGTTTTCTGGAGACGTGAACAAAGAGAGGAGGTTAGCTACTTGCGATTCAGCCTCTCTGAGCTAGCTTAATCTCACCTCAACCTATGAATCCTGAGTTCTGGAGAGGGATAGAGATCTAGACAAAGTTTCACTTAGTGGTTTTGAGAGGGCCGGTGAATGAGGGAACAGAATTCCCAAGAGCTGCAGCCCTTGCTGCCGAACCCCTGCTGGTAGCATCAGAATTACAGTTGTTGATTAGGACAGCAGTGTTTCAGGGACAGTCACTGAACTGAGTGGGAAAAAAAAACAGCTATTAACTGACATATTTTCTTACTAGGGTTGGTTGATGATCGGCTGTTAGGTAGAATGTATAGTCATTAGTCTTTGAGGGAAATATTCTATACCTATCTACTAAGTTCATTATATATATATAATTTAATTCTGATATCTTTCTGCATATTTTTGTGCAGGTGATTTTAAGGAGTTGGAACCCACTCCCACCCCTCAGAGTTAGTACAGGACACACACAGATACCAAGTTCTCAGCACAAAGGACATTTATTACCTGGAGTGACAAGCTGGGCATGGACACTGCCTCTGGATTGACCAGACAGCATGAAGCAGTAGCAACAGGTGGGTTTTTGTTTTTATTTGTTTTGTTTTGTTTTTCAGTAGTGGGTTTTTAAGGAGACAAAGAGAGAGTCCTTCATTCACAGCTTTTTGTTTTATTATTGGGTTGTTAGGTGTTGGGTAATTGGGCATCATTCTTTCTGGCTCCTTCCTCTTGATATTGAGGTATTGTTGTTAGAGATCCAAGGAAGCTGGAATGTAGGCTAAGGTCGGGATAGCAGGCTGTGTCAATGTCTAGCTAGGCTCTGTGGGACCATCTGGGGCTAGAGAAGTGCAAGCAGCATTGGAGCAGTTTGTAAAGATGGACCACATAGGACTAGTTGTTTGGAACTGTCTAGGATGCAGATTCTGCGGGAGAATCTGGGGCTGTCAAGTTTCTGTAGCAGTCTGTAGTTGACTTGAAATATGTTGGGATCAATAGTGTTAGCATTCAGGCATTTCCATCAGCCTGCCCACAGAGACCAAGTGACAACAGGGATCAACCATCCCCGTGACACTGTTGCTACTGCTGCCACAAGGCACACAGTCTATGTGCATGTGTTATATCTTATAAAAAGCAAGTGCCATATATCCCTGCTCTCTCTTCCTTCCGCTCTCACTCAGAGGCAACCTCTGCACCAACCCCAATAAACCTCTCACATGAGATCTCTGTGTGTGTGTGTGTATTAAAGCTGCACCTCAAAGTTTTTATACTTAAAAATGTACCTGGCTCTGCCAGTTAGACTTTGTTAATTTAAGAGTCACCCAGATGATAATGGTTATAAAGACATAAAGGGATCATAGGAAACAGCTGAGGATTACAAATGTATGGCAGGACTAAAGTCGCAAAGAATGTGCAGTTACGACAATGGACCTCAACAGTTTTAGAAATACCAGCGCCCGGTGATAGTCACCAGAAATACCAGCTACAGTAAAATGGAGCAGGCTGAGATATAAAAGACAGGCTGTGTATATGCTGTCAAGGGTGGGACCAAGGAAATACTTTATTTTTGAAATTGCAGGAAAACATTTAAGAGATTTTCATGTTTTAGAAAAAAATTTTACAATAATTTTTAAGGCTTTGGAACATTTGTGCTTATAAAATGTTTGATATTGTTAACATTTAAACTTAAAATAAAAGGCTAAAAATTAAGGTCAGAGCTTAAAGCACCAAAAGCTAACCAAAAATGGAAATGTTCATTTCTTGTGATGCAGAAGACAATGACCTAAGCAGTTTGATAGAGGGCTTGGAACAGCATCCAAGTCAATGGATCTCCATCTTTTGGGAGTTGTTGTACAGGGGTAGTCTAAGACCACCTGCGTGTCAGATGTTTAAATTAAAATTCACAACATAGGCAAAACTGCAGTTATAAAATAACAATGGAAAAATTTTATAATGGGGATCACTGTAATTTGAAAAACTATATTAAAAAGTTCAAAGCATTAAAAATATTAATTAATGGTTTAAAAATGTATTTCCTTGTTCAAGGTCTATTCAGGCTTAAAAATGTGTGTTTAGCTTCCTTGTCTTTGTTAACTTTATTGGGTTTAAGCTATTTAGATAAACAGAGTCATAAATTTTTGTATTAATACTACGAGGTTTGGTCCTCCTCTTCTGGGAAAAAATGTTGTTTCTATGTCAGTCACTCTGGGGTAATTAGAGATTCAATGGTCTTGTTAAGAAATAAATTAACAATAAAAAAATAAAATGCTCACGCCGAAGCTGGATGGTATAAAATTTGTTGAACTGGTCTCCTTGGTTAACCACCTTACTTTCAGCTCTCAGTCCCTGCCTTATCAACAGACTGATGGTTTTTGTTTGAGAACGGGTCAATACTATTTGACTGATGGTATTGAGGCCCCAGTATCACCCCCCTTGAGCCCATGGACAGATAAGACCCATGATTGCGTCCTGTCACCAGCACTTGTGAAGGGGAAAAAATATAGGGCCCAGGGCAGCTTTCCTAGGGCAACTTGATACAGCCTGCCAAGGTGGGTTTTATAGATCAGCAGGAAGGTAGACCTGAGTCTCAATTTGCCCTAGGGCAATGCTAGATCTTAGACTCCTTCCTGTTACCATTTCACCCTGGAACCTGTTCCTTGCCTTTGCAGAAGATGGCATTGACAGCTAGATATAAACTTGTTCTGTGTTTACCCTCAGAATGACTAATTCGGTTTCTTTATTAGCGTCAATTCAAAATCATTACAAAATATAAAGTTCTAGTCTTATAAAAGCTGCTAACTTATTATAGACTATTAGGAAATACAAGTTAGTCGGTCATCCTTAAAGTACTGATATAATTAATTACAGGAGTAAGCCTTATTTAGGTCCTTGTATATGTTTTCAAAGTCAAACCTAATACAAGTAACTAAAAACAAAGTTTGTCTAATCAGACATACCTAGGCAACTCTCATACTTCAGAGATCTGCAGACTTTGACATTTAAAATAATGATTTAAAAGCTTATTATATTAAACAGAGACTCAGAGATCCTAGCAGTAACCCAAGGTCTCCAAAAAGGATTGTGGGACACCATGATGTCTCCATCTGGATTATAATGATGCTGACCACTGGGCGAGGAGCCCCAGTGCAACACCTGCTGCCGGGACCCAGTCCAGACTGTGAACAAACAGCAGGACATTAAAAATTGATTACACCACTTTTGCATAGACAAAACAAGGTCAGTCTTTTCCATGTCCCTCTTCCACAGGAAAAAAAATGCCTTATGGGCCTGGCTAAGACTGTAAGACTGCTGTTCTGGATACTTCTGCCTCCAGTGCTATGGAGACCTGGTTATGACTAACTGTATATGGAATCTGGTCCCTGTCATTTTTAATAGATTCAGAAACTATTTGGTCTGTACTCAGATATACTTTATTTATCCTTCTGGGATCTCTGATAGTATTAATGACTAGGGCAGTTATAATATCAGTTTAATAGCAAAAGGTATCCAGATCCTTCCACAAAGCTACAGCCAGCTTGTTAGCTCATTCTAAAGCTACTAGGTCTCTTAAAAAAATGTTTTAAGGTCTGAAGATAGAAAAGTTAATAAGCTTTGAGGGTCCAAAAAATGACTTAAGATGTAAATACAGGTTAATATATGGAAAATGTTTCTGATTTCTTCCCCCCTCTATTGTATAGTTCTAATAGGCTGATAGAGCAATGACTACTTACTGTTTGGGTCACAAGCTCAAGATTTTAGATTTATTCTCATTTCCATTTAAATATGAACTAAAAGGTATGTCTCATCGGGCCAAAGGCATCTCTGGACAGCAGAAAAATATACATGCTTCTAACCAAAATCTGTAGTTTTTGCTAGGACTCAAAGGTATTAGTCTATTCCTTCTGTTTACAGATACCCATTATCTGCTTTTTTTCTACAATATGGATTTTTCTTTAAGTACATAAATTCTGACTTCTGTTCCTAGTTTAAACTTATCTCAATAGGCTTCCACTTGGCTGACAGATGCATCTAAGCTTCAGTTGCTGACTACAGCCTGCTCTGAATGGCAGTGAGCCCTGGACTTCCTAAAAGCTAATGTGGACCAGTCCAGCTAATATGAACGCTCCCTGTTCCTTCGACAGAGTCTGATGTGTGCCCCGTTGCCTGAATTTCCTCCCTACCTTTGGCTAGCCTTTCAACCTGCGTGGGCCCTGATGACAACACCCCAATATCAGCTTAAAGTAGCTGCGGAAAGGAAAACACTGTCCCATGCTCCCTGCCCAGAATTGGTTAAAAGTTTGAGATAAGGGGGAACTCCCTGGCATGGGGGACAAGAAACTACTTATAGTGCCTGTTGATATACTAAAAATAGGTCCAGGGTTGTCAATTAATAAATTTATTAACTAAAATACATGTTAGGTCCCAATAATACCTCCTTAAAACCATGTCCAAGCAGCAGGACCCTGGGTCCTGTCATTGGTGCTTGTGAAGGAGAAATGTAGGAGCCAGCCATGATAAGCTAAATAGAAACAGTCCACCCAAAGGAAGTTCTTTTTTTTGTAGCCACAAATTCTAAAATTTATTGAACACTTTTAAAAATAATAATATTCTCCTCTGTATCATCACAGCAATTAAATAAGTTTCATATCCAAGAATAGATTCAATTTAATTTGGGCCATCTCTATAAAAATATTTTTATAACAAAATATACCATAAACTTAAAATATCTTTGAGTAAATTGTTTTTTTTTTTAATCAGGCAAATGGATAGAGCTAGAAAACATCATATTGAGTGAGGTAACCCAGACCCAGAAAGACAATTATCATATGTACTCACTCATAAGTGATTTTAAAACATAAAGCAAAGAAAACCAGCTTACAAATCACAATCCCAGAGAACCTTGACAACAAAAAGGACCCTGAGAAACTTACATGGATCTGATCTATGTAAGAGAAATAGAAAAAGACAAGATCTCCTGAGTAAATTGGGAGCATGGGGACCATGGGAGAGGATTGAAGGGGAGAGGAGAGGAAGTGGGGGAAGCAAAGAAAAATGTATAGCCCAAAGGAATTTCTTAATTTCCAACCATTATCATCTGACAGTGTAGGACTCAGCCATCAATAAATTTAACTGAGGCCTGAGTCTCAGTAGTTTTCCCTGAAGCAATACCTGATTGCAGGAAGAACCACAAACTGAGATTATCTGAGCACCACCCAAGAACAGATCATCCAAAGAAAATGCCCAAAGTTCCAACCATTGTAGATTGGATCACCTGCCAGCACACACTCACCAGGACACCCCTAGACAAATGTCAGCCAATCAGGGGTCCTGAACCTTAAAACTCCCTCACCCCCACCTTTACTACTATAAAAACCCAACTCTAACTAAACTCGGGGCTCTCCGATTATTCCAATATGTTGGACACACGAAGACTGAGTTTACAAACTTGTATAAAAATAATAAAGTCTCTTTTCTTTCACATATGGGACTTGGTCTCCTTGTTGGTTTTTGGGGGACTTTGCAGATCTGGACATAACAATTACTTAGTGAGAAAGGGAAAGGTGGGGTCATATAAAGGAGGTTGGGTTAGTTTACTGACATACACTGTAGATTTGGGGGTAGATTCTGTAAAAAGTCTTATCTGCTGTGGTGAGAGTCAGGTGTGTTTGGAGAGACAATAGAAGCAATTTAGTATTAGAGTAAATATTTGATGTGATTAACAAATACTGTCCTGTGTTGAATGAAGGCTAGATAGTTTGTTATCTGAGTTATGTAGTAGGGTTGAGTTGTAAGGGATGGAAGGGCAGCTTGATGGGCTCCCATGTTGGTGCAATTATTGCCTTTATTGACAATGGAGGGATCTGTCTGGTGTGCTTTGTAATGAATCAAGCCCATTCAAGAGGGTAAAGGAGAGGCTTTGAGGAGGTTATGGATATTTGAAGAGTTAATAATTGAATTACATTCTGTGTCTGTAAATTCTCATTCCTTCCAAATGGCTGAATGTGTTAGCAAGATATGGAAAGTGTATTTGGAGTCTGCATATACCATTAATGATGTATTTTCAGTGATTTGGAAGACTCTGGTGAGTAATTCTGCCTGTTGATTGGTGTGGGGGTGGTAAGGAGGTCCGCTCAATGATGGCATCATCTAAGACTGTTGTATATCCTGCAACATGGTGATCATCTGACAGGAAAGAGCTGCCATCTGTACCGAAAGTGCAGGCAGAAGTAGCTAGAGGACACTCTTATATGTGAGAGGGATGTGCAGGTCTTCAAGAGTCTCTGAACAGGAGTGAAGAGGGTCTGGAGAATGTTGGGGTAAAGGATTAAATGTGCAGGCATTGAGGGGAGGGCAGCAGGTAAGACATGTGAGTGATGAGTTTTTGATAAGAGAAATTCATAGAATCTGAGACAGTGTGAGGGATTGGGGTTGAGAGGAGGGGGGAATAGATTGTGAGGGGATCCCAGAGTTAATGTTTTAGATTTAGAGATGAGCAGAGAAGCTGTAGCAAGAGTTTGTAGACACAACCATGGATACTGTCTAAAGTTTTGGAGAGGTAAGTGGACAGGGTCAAAGGTCAAGATGGAGAGAGTGGATTCCTTTTGCTACTGGTGGCCGGGAACCAGAGTTGAGAGCTGAGGGTGTCCCCAGGGATCTCAAGTGGACTGGAGAGGGGTCTCTGGAAGGGAGAGATCATCACCCAACCCCCCACCAAGAGAGGAACAGGATTTTCAGATTAGGAACAGGCGCCAGACTCCAGCAGAGAGGCCACCAAAAGCAAAAGGAAAACAAGCTGAACTGAATGGAAAGTACCTGACAGCTGTCTAAGGAAACTCACTATGGCCACTGAAGGCTGGGGCAGGGTGCATTCTCCCCTCCCCCAAGACAGAGGGAGGTGGTGCCAGACACTCAGTGGTTATCACCCAGTGACTCAGGGAATGTTTAGGACAGGAAAAATCACCGATTAGACACTGCTGGGTGAAGTGAACAGGCACTGGCTAGTCAGGAAAGTGGAAGGCTGGCTTGGGGGTCCTATAGACAGATCTGAGTCATGGTCCAAGTCACAGCAGCGAGGTAGGGGGTTGGAACAGCCCTCCCTCCCCCCCAACAGAACAGGAAACACCCAGACACCAAGTTCTCAGTGTGAAGGAGATTTACTATGCAGAGGGGCAAGTAGTGGGGGACCTGCCTCTGGATCCCGTAAAGTCACACAGCAAGCAGTAACAGCAACCGATGTTTTCACAGTAGTGGGATTTTAAAAGAGAAGTGGGGGGGGGGGGGGAGCGTCTATGCGAGGTGGGTTGGAAAGTCCCAATTGAGCACGTTAACCGAATAATGAATTTTGATGGTTGGACCTTGGTGTTTATTCTCAGGAATGAGTCAGTGGCCAGATAAGAGAATAGACCTTGGGGGCTAGTTTTAGGAATGTAATCTAATGGTTAGGAAGGGAGAGAACAGGGTAAAAGTCAAAACCTGTCAGTGCAATGTTTGCCATCTTTGAGCCTACTAGAGATCCCTTAGTGACCTGTGTATTAGACTAAGTAGGTGTATTGAACTCACTTGCTACTAGTGGGTTGATGTTTATCTGTCTTTAATTCCAGTAGTACACTTTCAGATATAGTGTGCACTATAGTTTGGTACATAAATGTTTAGGATTGTAGTGTCTTCATTGCTAGTTGTTCCCTTGATTATAATGAAGTGTTATTCTTTTTTTTTTTTTGGTTTTTTCGAGACAGGGTTTCTCTGTGGTTTTGGAGCCTGTCCTGGAACTAGCTCTTGTAGACCAGGCTGGTCTCGAACTCACAGAGATCCGCCTGCCTCTGCCTCCCGAGTGCTGGGATTAAAGGCATGCGCCACCACCGCCCGGCTGAAGTGTTATTCTTTATTTCTTCTGATTATTTCGACTCGGAGGTCTGTTTTATCAGATATTAGGATAACAATGGCTGCTTGCTTCCAAGTCCATTTTGACTGAAGTACTTTTTCAAACATCCTTTCACGCTAAGGAAGTGCCTATCTTTGTGTTTATGTGTCTGTTACCCGCCGCCACCGGCCGCGCAGCCTGTGCCCTCCCGCTGGTGGGAAACTGTCGCCGCTTGTCGCTGGCTCCGCCAGCCCGCCTCGGGGAACGTTTTAAGAATAACAATTTCTTTTTATAAGCATGGGATAAAACCCGGACTCGCTGAACATAGCGGACAATGAGGACTACTGAGAACTCAAGAACAATGGCAATGGGTTTTTGATCCTACTGTACGTGCTGGCTTTGTGGGAGCCTAGGCAGTTTGGAAGCTCACCTTACTAGACCTGGATGGAGGTGGGTGGTCCTTGGACTTCCCACAGGGCAGGGAACCCGGATTACTCTTAGGGATGATGAGGGAGGGGGACTTGATGGGGGAGGGGGAGAGAAATGGGAGGTGGTGGCGGGGAGAAGGCAGAAATCTTTAATAAATAAATAAAAATAATATAGCAAAAATTTTAAGTACTATAAAAGATTAAGATTATATCTTTTGAAATTTAGATCAGTTGTTGTGGGTAACATTAAGGCAAAGTATTGTTAAAAAAACAATTTATTTTTATGCATGATAGTTTAACTACAATATATCTTTTAGGTTCTTGTGTATTCGTTGCTTTAAATGCCTTTTTTTAAGCTACATGCATAAGTCTTTCCTTAATTTGTGGAAGTGTTCTTCATGATCTTGTTGACTTGGGATTCTTTAATCTCTTCTATTCTTATGGTTTGAAAGTTTGGACTTTTCATGGTGTCCTACATTTCCTGCACAATTCTTTTCTTGTGTTTCTATTTCTCTCATATTCTTGGCTTATTTAGTCTAGTTGTATATTTTTGACTTCTGATATTCTATCTTCTGTTTGATTTACTCTTTTTGTAAGGTTTTACCTTGAGTTTTTTAGTTGGATTATTGATTTTTTTTCAATTTCATCTTCATTTCAGCTTGAGTTCTTTTCAGTATTTCTATCTCTTTTTTGAATTCTGTTTTCAAACCCTGAATTGTCTCTATCACGTCATTTCCAATGAAATGAAATCAGGCAGAAATGGAGCTGGGTTTGGAGTGCACCATGTGCATCTTAATTCAAACATGGAGTTTAGGGGTATATCTGGCATTTTGAGATGGTGTATGGAAGGGAGAGTCAGGTAGAGTCATCTGCCTAGGGACCTATCTAGGCAGAAAGGTTAGATGGGTATACAAACAGCCTTTTAGACTATGGACAGACAGCATGGGTAATGGCCAAAACCTGTAGGTTGCAGGCAGTGCAAGAAGAGGTGGTCAATCTAACATGGGCTATTAGGTGTGGGACCCAGGCTAGATCTTTGGATTGGGAGTGGATTTATGAAGGAAAGATTAAGCAGACTCTTCCAGAAAGGTTATGGGACAAGAGTTACAGGATCTGGCTGGGCTGAGAGATTGAATGTGGCATGCAAGGGGCTTATTGGTTGTGGGTGGGAAGCATAGGTCATGTCTGGAGCCTGGAAGTTGGGGATAACATAAAACAGCAGTGGCCAGACTAGGCTTTGACACTGGTTGTTGGGTCCAGGCTAGACATGGGATCTGGGCAGAGTGGAGGGGAGGACCAGACGGACTCACCTAAGACAGTCGTTGAAGCAAGATATGAAGAATCTGGCTGGGCAAATAGGTGGGATATGGCACACAAGGACCCTGTAGATGAGCAGGTGGTGTGGGTACTACCTGGAGCCTGAAAGTTGAGAGTTGCCTCAGCAGGGGTGAACATAATAGGCTGGAGCCTCAACTATCTTTCTTTTCACCCCAGGCCTAACTAACTGACTGCCCAGGGAGGCCCTCTCCTACATCAATCCATCAATCATTAATTAGAAGATCACCCACAGACACGCCCACAGGCCAATATAATGGAGGCAATTCCTCAGCTGAGGTTCCCTCTTCCCAGGGACTACCTAGGTAGCTCAGAAGTTAGGAGCCCTTACTGAGCAATCATGAAGACTGGAGTCTGGATCTCAGCACTCATCTAACAAGTCAGTCATGCAGTGTGTGCCTATAATGCCAGAATAAAAACAGACAGACTAACTAGCTTTTAGACTAGTTGAGAAAATATGAGCTGTGGGTTTGGGAGGGACTCATCCTCCAAATAATAGGTGGTGAGTGATAGAAGAGGATATTCTGGCTTCCACATAAACACTTGCACACAAATGCACATATGTGCGCGCATGCACACACACACACACATGAATACAAATAAATGGAAAAAATTTTAAATCATGTATCGTAAACTAATGAGATTCATTCCTATAATATAAAGGTGATTCAATATGTAATGATTAAACAACATAGGATATCAGATGAACAGTGAAAGACAAAAGTCACATCATCTCAGTAGAAGCAGAAAGAGTCCTTCACAAAACTCAACCCATTTTCATAATGAAAATACCCAATAAACTAGGATAGAAACTAATATGAGTATGTTAAGTATATTATGAAAGCATACAGCTAACATGCTCAATAGTAAGAGATGACAAGCTTTTCCTCTAATACCAGGAAGTATAGTTATGTTAGTTACTTTTACCACTTTAAGTCAACATGTTATTAGGACTTTAGTTAAAATAGTTAGGGAGATCATTAGAGAAGCTTCCTCCTACAGCAGATGGGAACAAATACAGAGACCCATAGCCAGATATAATGCAGAGAGAGACAGAGAGACAGAGATCCCTAAATGGGATGTTTCCATCAAATCCCACCCCTCAGGGCTCAGGAAACTCCAGAGAAGAGGAGGCAGAAAGAATATAAGAGCCAGAGGCGGTGGAGGGTATCAAGAAAGCAAGGCCTTCTAAAACAACTAAGCAAAGCCCATATGAACTCACAGAGGCTGAAGCAGCAAACACAGGGCTTTCATGGGTCTGCACGAAGTCCTCTGTGCAAATATTATATCTCCCAATTGAGTGTTTTTATGGGATTCCTGAGTGTGCAAAGGAGGGTGTGTCTGATTATTGTGCCTTCTCCTGAGTTCTTTTTCTTCCGTTGGTTTGTCCTGTTCCTATATAACTTCAATATAATGATAGTTTTTCTCTCATTATATTTTATTTTGTTATAATATTTTAATATTATGTCTTAGAGCCCTGTTCTTTTCTCGTGGGAGACAGAAAGGAGGTGAATCTGGATAAGAGGAGAGGTGGGGAGGATCTTGGGTGAGTAGAAGGAGGAGAAACTGTAATCAGGATATATTTTGTGAGAGAAGAATCTATTTTCAATAAAAGGGGAAAAATAAAATAACAAAAAAATGAAAAAAAAATAATTATGAAAAAACCTGAAACTGATGGTGTCCATATTGAAAAGGAAAATGTAAATGTATAAATGACATAATATATAGGGAAACTCCTAAATATTACATAAAATATTACAGAATTAATCATGGAATTCAGTAAAGTTCGAATGTACAACCAAATGGCTGCGTTTCTGTGCACTAGCAATGAAAGATCAAAAAAAGAAATCAACAAAAGCAATTCCACAGCTCAATCTATACTGGCATTAGAAAGAACAAAATATTTGAGAGTTAATTTAACTAACAAAGCAATGCTGTGGGAACTCCTTCAGTCAGTAGCCTTTAAGATACCAGCCCACTTGGGATGTGGTCTCACGTATTATAAATGCAGATGAAAAGCCTGTGTGGTTCTCTTGGCTGCTGAATTCGGTTCTAGTTCCCAGCACATGCAGAGGACTTCAGATTGCTACTCTTTCTGTGAGTTTATCCCCTCAAAGATAAACCTTTGTTATAATGCATTTGGGGCAGTTGTGGAATGATGTGGGAGTCTTCTGTTTTGTGTTGATTCCATTGGTTAAATAAAGAAAATTGCTTGGCCCTGATAGGACAGAAAATTAGGTAGGCAGAGTAGACAGAACAGAATTCTGGGAGAAAGAAAGCTGAGTCAGGCAATCGCCATGATTCTCCCACTCCAGACAGACGCAGGTTAAGATCTTTCCTGGTAAGCCAGCTCGTGGTGCTACACAGAATATTAGTAAATGGGTTAGATCAATATGTAAGAGATAGCCAATAAGAGGCTGGGACTAATGGGCCAGGCAGTTTTCAAAAGAATACAGTTTCTGTGTAATTATTTTGGGTAAAGCTAGCCGTGCGGGCAGCCGGGCGCCAGGAATGCAGCCTGCCGCTCGTTTAACAGTGGAACTCTTTTGTACACCAACAAAGTTAAACACTGTGAACTGGAAAACAGTACTGAAGGAAATTCAGTGAGACATAAATGGTGACATACCATGTTCATGACCTGGAAGATCCAGTATCGTAAAAAGACAGTGCTACCAAAACCAATCTAGTAAATAAATTCAATTGCTATAAAAAATTTCATGGATGATTATACAGAAATAGAAAAAAATAACTTAAAAATTCACATGAAGTTTCAAAGGCCCCCTAAACAGGGAAATAATCTTGAAAATTAAAACAAAATTATATGACTTACACTTCCTAATGTCAGACTCATAGCCAAATGGAGTCTAGTATAGGGACCAGAAAAAAAAATGCACATGTGTAGTCAAAGCTTCCATAACCACTCAAGGTATGAAAGACAATCTTCTTGATAATGATGCCAGAAAAAAATTAAATACAAATGAGAAAGGCCAAAAGTGGGCCAAATCTATACATAACCATTCTAACACTGAAATATTCTATAAACACCATATTAATTTATAGTAAGAATATGGAAGTTTAATGCTTGAACATGAAATGTAAATATTTTGGATTGGCTAATATGGGTCTTAGTAATGAAAAACTATTCAGTTCCTCTAATATGTGCAGTAAAAGGCACTTTGTCATAGTAAGAAATGGCATCATTCTTCCCTTAGCTACAGGATTCTTGGTAAAGGTTAGGCAATATTTGCAATAACAAAATTTATCTCACTATTCCCATGTGTTACTGGTGTATTCGCCAATGAAACAATCACATTCACACAGATGCAAACATGTACGCATATGCAAAACACATTTTGTTGCTTCTGTATACCTTAAGAGCTGAGGGAGAAATATTAAATGTCAATACGCTCATTGATAGTGGCTTCTGAGAATCTATGAGCTTCTCATTCTGGATCATCCAGATGTGTATGTGTGGAGTGAGTAGCAGAGAAAGAATGTGATTATGTGAAAGCATGTTAAGTTTGAAATATGAAATTTAATGAATACATAGTTACTTGTCCTTATTAATTCCAACTATCAACTAGATACAACCTAGCATCAGATTGGCCTATGGCCATTTCTGTGAGAGATTGTCTTGATTGATGATTAATATGGGAAGGCCCAGCTCACTGTGGGAAGGTGGCACCAGGCCTAGTCAAGTGGTCCTGGGATATATAAGAAGGCTACCTAAATGTGAGTCAAGGAGTAAGACAAAATGCAGTTCAGAGAGCAAGTCAGTGATCAGATTCCTTCATAGTTTCTGCCTCAGTTTTTGTTTGAGTTGCTGCCCTGACTTCCCTCAATGATGGACTTGTACATGTAAGTCAAATAAACCCTTTCTTTCTATAAGTTGCTTTTTTAAAAATAAGTGGTTTATTTATCCCAGCAACAAAATGAAACTAGAACAGAAATTGTTATTGGGAGCCTGTTGTTGTAATAGACCTGACCATATATGTTTAAGGGGAAAGATTGTGGAAACTTTCAGAACTTTAAACTAGAGTGAGTACTCAGAGCTTACTAGACTTCTATGTGAACTTGTAGGAGTAGAGTGGAGGGAAATGCAGTAATGGAGGCCTGGATTGTAAAACTACAGAGGGAAGCCTTTTAATCAGAATCAGCTGTGATTAATAAGAGGTCAGCATCATTAATATGAAACCTAGGCAGTATTTTCTCAGGGTCAGCATATAGAAGCTGTGATCTAAGGGAGGTAAGGCTATACATTAAGGCAGCAGAAAGAACTTGGCAAATATTGTCTCCATTGTAGTACTAGTAGGTTTTGCTTGCTTATTTATTTATTTGTTTGTTTGTTTTACATCCTGACCACAGTTTCCATTCCCTCCTCTTCTCCCAGTTCCTTCTCACCACCTCCCCTTTGCCTCATCCCCCATCCACTCCTCCTCCGTTTCTATTCAGAAAAGGGCAGGCCTCCCATGAATATTGACAAATCATGGTATATCAAGTTGTACTAAGATTAAGCACCTCCCCTCATATTAAGACTGAACAGACAACCCAGCAAAAGAGTCAGAGACAGCCCCTGCTTCCACTATTACAAGTCCCACAAGAAGAGTAAGCTACACAACTATCATATATATGCAGGGGACCTAGGTTGGTTCCATATAGGCTCCCTGGTTGTCAGTTCAGTCTCTATGAGCCCATGTTGGTTAATTCTGTGGGTCTTCTTGTGATGCCCTTGACCCTCTGGCTCCTACAATCTTTCCTCTCTCCCTCTTCTGTAGGATTTCCTGAGTTCAAACTAATGCTTGACTGTGGGTCTTTGCGACTGTTTCCACCAGTTGTTGGATGAATCCTCTCTGATGACTATTAGGCTAGGCACAAATCTATGAGTATAGCTGAATATCATTAGCCATCATTACATTGAGGTTTTTTGCCACTCATGTTTGGTTCTATCCTAGGTCTCTGGGCCATCCAACCTTTCAGTCCTGGTGCTCCAGGCAATGGCAGGCTCACTTTCGTGGTATGGGTCTCAGGTTGGACCAGTTGTTGGTTGGCCACTCCCATAGTCTCTGTGCCACCCTTACCCCAGTACATCCCATAAGCAGGACAGACTGTAGGTCAAAGGTTATGTGACTGGGTTGGTGTTCCACTCCGTCCACTGGAAGTCTTGCCTGGCCACAAGGGATGAGCAGTTCAGGCTAAATATCCACAATAGCTAGGAGTCTTAGCTTGGGTTATCCTTATAGATTTCTGGGAGTTTCCCTTGCGCCAGGTTTCTACCTGACCCTGAAATGCTGCCCCTCTTTCCAGTCGGCTCTTTCAGTACTCCCCCTGCCTGCATACTCCCACACACTTGATCTCTCCTGTTCTCAACCCCACCTGCCCCCTGTCCACCCACAAAATCAATTCCATTTCCCCCTCCCAGAGAGATCCAAGTGCCCCCGCTACTTGGGCCTTCCTTGTTACCTAGCCTCTCTGCTATGGATTGTAATATCATTATCCTTTACTTTACAGCTAATATACACTTTTAAGTGAGTACATACCATGTGTAGCTTTCTGGGTCTGGGTTACCTCACTCAGGACGATTTTTTTCTAGTTTCATCCATACGCTTGTAAATTTCATGATTTCATTGTTTTTTAATGACTGAGTAGTTCTTCATTGTGTAAATATACCACATTTTCTTTATCAATTCTTCCATTGAGGGATGTATAGGTTGTTTCCAGGTTCTCGCTATTATGAACAAAGCTGCTATGAACATAGTTGAGCAAGTATCCTTGTGATATGATTGAGTGGTTCTAGTTCTGAAGGCATGAAGGAGTCATAGAGAGCAGCTGAGGCTTGGTATTTTTTTTGGCAGAGTTGGAATCCCTGCAGAGAAGCCTCATTCACACTGAAGAGTCCCCAGTTGTTCACCAAGGACAGTGGCAGATATGGGATTGTGTCAACATGAGCTTTTGTTTAAAACAAGCTATATATGTTCCAGATAGCACAGCATGCTTAGAACCCAGATGACCATGAATGATTTCCAGATATAAAATACTGCCCTGAAGGATTTTATTTACACTGCAGGATTTTGGGGGCTGCTTTGATCTGATTGTAACTACAAGCTGTTTTTCCCTTTGGGGGATAATAAAATATTTAACATTTTTAGTTTACAGTATTACACACTTAACAGACTTTGATACCTAAACAGACCTTGGACTTTTAAAATGTTGAAATTCTTAGACTGTGAGACTTATAAAATTTGGACTGTTGGGGACTAGAGAGATGGCTTGGGGATTAAGAGAACTTGTTGTTCTTGCAGATGAGATCATTTCCCAGCATAGCATCCACATAGTGGTGCACAACCATCATACCCAGGCATGCATGTGATACACACACAAGTAAAAAAGATCAAACATAAAGTTAAAATCGAAAAGTTGAACTGTGGTTTATATTGTGGTATTAACATGAAATCTTGGAGAAAAGAATTGGAAGATGGTGGCTGTAAGTGACGTATTTGTATGTTAAGTTGACAAGTGATAGGGAATCCTAGGTAGTAGCTTCAATTATCAGCCTGAAACAGCCTAGAGTCCTCTGAGTGAGTCTCAGTTGTGAGGTTGCCTGGATAAGATTGGGCTATGGGCATGTCTATGAGAAATTAGGAATTATCACGATTAATGACTGATTGATATGACGGGGTTCAGCTCACTGTTGGCAGCACCATGCCTATGGACCTGGATTGGATCCCAAGGCTGGCGATAATGAGCCAGATAGTGAGCCAGAGTGCAATCCAGAGGGTGAACCGGTTATTCAGTTCCTGATTGAGTTCCTATGCTGAATTCCGTCAATGATGGACTTTTGTCAGAACATGGTCCAAGAATGAAGTCGTGGGAGAATTCTGAGTCCTTGTGAGGAAACTTCAGGAAAACAAGACAAGAGTCTTGTGACCTCAGTTTCTTCAGAAACACGGATTTGTCTTTAGAATGTGATCTCATGCCCGTCCCAGGTATAGTGGACAGGAATGAGTTTACTTCAGATTATTCATCACAACTAGCTATTTTTATTTGTTTATCTGCCTCTATGGAAAACATGGATTTGCTATGTGCAGCTTGTCTGCCACATGAGGCTTGTCCTTGTGATTCCATACTGTACTCACATGAAACCCTCATAGTATAAATTGCCTGATGCTCTGAATAAAGTTGATTATTGCATGAGACTTCAGTCTGTCTCATTTATTGGCTCTGTTCTCACAGATCTTACCACCTTTAGAGTGATAGACTGTGACTTGGATATGTAAGTGAAGTGAATTTTGTAGTTGAACATTTGTCTTTCACCTGCCTGTTCCCAAATACCTGGCAGTCACTTCCCAAATAATTGGCTGAGAGGCTTAATATAAATTAGAAATGCGCAGCCAATATCTCAGGCTTATTACTGTCACTTACATTTTAAGTTAGCTCATATTCCTATTTATACTCTGCCATGTGGTAGTACCTTTATTAGCATGGTATGTTTATCTCCTGCTCTCTCTGTATAAAAGAAAGACTGCACTTTCATTCCTTGGCCACCCAGACCTGAATAATCACACAGAAACTATATTAATTGCAACACTGTTTGACCAATGACTGGGGCATATTCCTAGCTCTCACACCTTAAATCAACCCATTTCTATTATTTTATATTTTGCCATGAGGTTCATGGTTTGTTACCTCGCATCTTGCTTCTTGGGCGGCTACATGAATGTCTGCCTGACTCTGCCTTCTTACTCCCTGCATTCAGTTTAGTTTTCCCACCTAGCTATATTCTTCTACCCTACCATAGGCCAAAGTAGCTTCTTTATTAACCAATGGTAATAAAATATATTCAGAGTATACAGACGGGAATACCACATCATCTCTCCTTTTCTGTCTAAATAAAAAGGAAGGTTTTAACTTTAACATAGTAAAATTGCATACAATAATACAGGTATCAAGCAAGAATTACAGTTACAATATTTAGTCTGTTTATCTTTGTGAATCTAAAGTTTTATATCTAATTTATCCTTTATCATAACTAAGGAAACTATAACTATAACTATCTGTCTTCAACTCCAGCAGAGAACCCAAAAGGATATAATATTACCTAAGTAATATCACCTAAGTAAACAGGAAGTGCATTGTAAGCAACTTCCACAACTCTAGAACTGACAGATACATCTTCTGCCTGGACAATCACCCAAAGTTCTTCCATATCATTGGAACATCCATCTTTAGCCACAAGCCCATAGTATCTGCAGAAAATTTGAAGATCTGTTCTGCCTTGTAATTACAAGTTTATCAGTTGCTTTCTTCTGTGTCCTGCAGAATGACTGGCAGTTTCTTTTGTGAAGCAGGCAACCTGAAGGACCATCCTATATTTTGGAAAGTTCAGCAGTCACTTTTCTGTGCATATCCATTTTATACAGCATACTATCAAGCAGTCCAGACAAGAGCAGTTTCTTGTCCAAATAACTATCTTTGTCATGTTGAAGACAAATTCCACAATGAATTTCAATACCTCTCTGAAGTAATTGGTGCTGCCAGAAACAGACATGTCTCACCAGTGAGAAAAGTCTAAGCTCTTAAAACTTTTTAAATGCCATATTTTGTAGGTCTTTGAAGTGTTGAAGAATAACTATCTAATTGAAATGTATTTCTAGAAAACCTAACAAGTTTGACTATCGTAAATGACTATTAATCTGTGTTTTTAAATTATACATATTTTTAAATGAACCATATAAACATAATATCTTAAAAAGAGTAGAAATATACATGTAAGAATATTGACCTTAAATTTGTATCAATAAACCAAAGCCCATACCAACATATTCATTTCTATATCAGATACCCCCCTTTTTAGAATGAGATTGGCTGTAACTATTAACCATTTATAATTAACCCCCTTTAAATTAAAACAAGCATTTATAAACAATCATTTTGGGGAATTCTGGCATTGTTTTCTCTAAACAGCTTCCAGATGTTTTTGGGTGAAGTATTTTTAGAGTTCATGGAGACCTTTTGAGGGGTCTTTTCCCATCAAACCACAACAGCCTGGAAGGAATCCTCAGATTCTTATCTTCTGTGGAAACAAAAACAGAACCTCTTTTCCAAAGTAATATATCCTTAGATTCAAGTTTTGAAGTCAAGTTACCATATATATATGGTTTAGCTTAGCAGCCCTCAGAATCAAATGTCTCTCTGCAGTCAAAAAATTAAAAGAATACATAACAATTCAGACTCTCTGTATATTTTCCATCTTTACGTGTATTACTCTATTCTTTTTTAAGAATTTTTAAATCATTATTTTAATCTGTGACTGTTTCTACTCTTTTTTCTTTTCCAAGACTATGCACATTTATCAATCATACTGTGGTCCATTCAGAGGTCTTTTTTGTCTGAATCTATGTTTACTGGGTATCTGTATTTCTTTTCTGACCAGGAGTACTTTTTAAATGCCAAGAGGCTTGGCTAGGCTTAATGCTATGGCTTTGCCTTTTTACTCCACCTTGTTCAACATGGCAGAGGTACGTTAACCACCAGTTCTGTGAGCCACACTCACCACCCCAGCTCCAGGGATGCAGAGGTCTATTTCACCATTAAGCAACTTATAACACTCTTCTCACAAACCCCATTTAAGTGCTCTGTAGCAGGACCTCCCAAAAGAGCCAGTGCCATTTGTGCTACCAGTACGAACCAGGAAGCCATCTCTTAAAGAAGCTGCACCTCTACTTGTGGCCAGCAAACAGAATCTATCTGAAAAGATGCAGCTATTAAGAAGTTCCAATCGACTCCCGTTTTGTGAGTCTAGAAGCCCTTTTTTGAAGCTTTCTTAGGCTTTTTGTGGATTATGTTGCCAAATGTTGGGCACCATTATATAAAAGGAGACTGTGCTTTTGTTTCCCGGCCACCCAGACCTGAATTATCACACAGAAACTATATATTAATTGCAACACTGTTTGGCCAACAGTTCAGGTGTATTCGAAGCAGCTCTTACATCTTAAATTAACCAATTTCTATAATTTTATATTTTACCATGAGGCTCATGGTTTGTTACCTCACATCTTGCTTCTAGGGCAGCTACATGATGTCTGCATGATTCCACCTTCTTTATCCCTGCATTCAGTTTAGTTTTCCCACCTAGCTATATTGTGCCCAACCATAGGCCAAAGTAGCTTCTTTATTAACCAATGGTAATAAAGCATATTAATAGCATACAGAGAGGAATACCACATCACCTCTGAATCTGGTGACTCCAGATTCCACCCTTCTCCTTCCCATCATCCTTAGTTTGGACACCCTGCCTGGCTACTGGTCAATCAGTGTTTTATTAAACCAATTCAAATGACAAATCTTTACAGTGTAAAAGAGGATTATTCCACAGCGGAACTTCCTTCTCCAATTTGCTTTTGGTAAACATGGTTTAACACAACAGTAAAATAATAATAAAGTATGACTTTTATCATTTTCATGAAGTTGACTTATGAAATTATTTTGACACTAATTTTTCCAAACATGAATGCCTTAACAGCTTCTTTTTAGGCCAAGTGATACACTACATAGAGGTATAGAACATTTGGTACAAGGTTTAAATTAATAGATACATAACTCTATTTTACTGTGCTAGTGAAATATAACTAGATAATTACATATTACCTATTTTTTCTTCTAAATGCACCTTCAGGAGGATTGACATTGAAGTGCTCAGCAGGCATCACAAGCAGTAATTCTTTTTATGTACCATTTCTTGTGTATGTGTACATACTTGCTATACACCTGAGCTCCCATTCTGTCCTAGGACCAAAACACAATCATATTACATTAATCAAAAGAATAGTTATTTTGTGGGTACTTGAGCTGTGAGTCACATCAAAACTTAAGTAATCCAAAACTTCTTACATTACCCATTGCTAAGACATTGCACTTAAATTTTTATTTCCTTCTAGGTTGCCACCTTTAGTTCTCCACTTAAATTTAGCCAAAAGCCAAGAAATGATTGTCAATACTTCTTTTCACTACCTAAAGAGAAGATTTTAGGTTTCAAAATAAAAATAAAAAAAAAAAACATGTATACATTTCCCAATTTCTGCAAAGCCCTTTAAGGCACCTGCTTATACAGTACTATCTTTTTTTCCTCACCCACCATAGACCACATTGTATCCTTACACATAAAACATAGCTTCATAAGGCACCTGGGTCTCAACAGTAATGCTTCACTTATTCTTCTTTTTGGCTAGTATGTATGTGCTTCCAAATACTCAATGGCATACTCACAGGCATGCCTCCATGCCTTCACAGTCATAGACCAAAAGTCAGGCTAAACTAGTCTTCCTCACCCCTCATTCTCTCTGTACATGCAAACACCCACTCCCAAAAGAGTAAAACCACAAAAGGGCTGGGATCCTTTATGAGGAGTGGTCATGAGTCTCCTCACACCGTCCTATCATATTTAATGTTTCATCTTAAATTCATCTGTGCACACACAGAAAAATGGACGGACACACAAAAACTCATGAATGCAGAGTCAGTGGGGGGTGTTGACAGTGTATGTATGAGCAAGCAGATTATGGAAGAAGTAGGTTACGTTTTGTCTGTCTGAACTCCTGTTTTATTGTCTTAGAACACATAGACCAACAGATAATTAATAGTGTTTATTTTTAAATGGCAAACAGAAACTACTACAATTTGAACATTTGTTTCTCTTTTTAAAATGTGTTATTTGACAAATAATTTGAAGAAAATATATCTCACAGATGTGTTATGTTTCTTTTTAGAAGATATTCTGCTTTATAAATAACAGAGTTCATATTGCATATATTTGTATGCTAACTGAAAGCTCAAATGTTATATACCTATGATTTCCATACAGTTTCACATAATTTTTATTTTCTATATTTTGTTTATCTCTGAGTACCACATATTTAAAATGAGATTCATGATATATTTATTGGCTACTGTCTTTGTCAGTGTTCTGCCATGACCATGGAAACTATTATAAAAGAAAGCATTTAATCAAGGCTTGCTTACAGTTTCAGAGGTTTAGTCCACTATCATCATGGTTGGGAGTATGGCAGCATGCAGGCAGACATGGTGCTGGAGAAGTAGCTAAGAGTTCCACATCTGTATCTGCAGGCCAGACAGAGGAAGAAAGGGACACTGGGCCTGGCTTGTATCTTTGAAACCTCAAAACGTATCTCCCATGAGACACTTCTTCAAACAAGCCCACACCTCCTAATCCTTCTCAAGTAATGCTACTCCCTAATGACTAAGCATTCAAATATATGAGCCTATGCAAACATTCTTATTCAAACTACCACAACCACTGAGCAAATGACCTGAAATGAACATTGAGCTAAATTAACACAAATTAAAAGCTATAAATATACTTGGCAATGTAGAAATACATCAATAGTAATTTATCTTAATTTTTACGAGCCAGGTATGATGGTTTGAGTGAGAAGTGTCTTCCATAGACTCAGGTATTTGAAAACTTGCTCACCAGTTGGTGTCAGTATTTTGGAATAGTTATAGAGAGGTGCAGTCTTGCTGAAGGAAGTAAATCGTTGGAGTGGGCTTTAAAAGTTTATAGCATAGCTTCACTTCCAGTTATCTCTCTCTGCTTCCTGCTTGCAGTTGAGTATGTAAACTCCCAGTATCATGCTTCTGCCATCATGCCTGTTGCTTGCTTCCAGGCTACCCTGCCACGATGGACTCTTATCCCTCTGGAACCATAAGCCAAAATAAAGTCTTTTATCAATTGTTTTGGGTTATGGCGTACTGTCTCAACAACAGAAAGTAACTAATAAACCAGTCTTGTGAATAATTTAAGACCTGCTGCTCAACTTGCCACTTAGTCTGTCTTAGTATTTGCAGATATCTTGGAGGTTGTTATTAAAATGCAAAGTGTATACTTTTACTTTGTTTACATTGGAAAGCAATTAGGAGGATAATTATTAATAATTAATAACTTAATAATGTGTGGTTTCGAATTTTTCACAAATGCAAACATTAATTAATAACAAAGATAAATACGTATAGTATTTATGCACCTGGTTATTCTGCTAATAAATCACAGAGCTGGGATTGGAATTCAGATAGCCTGACCTTAAAGACCCAGTACCTTAATGTATTTATTATCATGTATTAAAAATGAAACTGTATTTTTGTTTTTCAGACTATTCCCTAGAAAGACAAAAACTCTCAGAAGTCGTTCCTAACTAACATTTTCTACAAATAACCTTCTGGAGTCCAGAATCACATGAATAATTCACTTTTAAATGCGAGTATAATCGAGCATGGTGGTGCCCACCTTTAATCCTAACACTCGGGAGACACAAGCAGGCACATCTCTGTGAGTTTGGGGCCAGCCTGGTCTAGAAAGCAAGTTCCAGGACTGCTAGGGCTGTTGCACATAGAAACCCTGCCTCAAAACAAAACAATAACAAAAAAAACAAGTATAAAGATAATCAAGGTGAAATCATAATTTTAGGTTGCTTTTATGTTTTAAATATTTGTCTATTTTTATTTTATATGTGTGGGTGTTTTGCATGCATGTATGTCTATGTGCTGTATGTGCAGTGCCCATGGAGACCAGAAGAGGGTGATGGATTCCCCCTGGAACTGGAGTTACAGGCAGTAGTAAGCCACCTGATGTGGGTGCTGGGAACTGAACCTAGATCCTCTGCAAGAGCAGGAAGTGCTCTTAACCACAGAGTAGTCTTTCTACCACAATTCAAAAAGAAATGTAAGTGTGTGGGAATATATTTGTCTGTGTCTATGTATGGGTATGTGTATGCATGAGGGAAGGTGTATTTGTAAGTCAGAAGTGGGAGTCAGATCCCCTGGAGCCAGAGTACAGACAGTTGAGAACTGCCTGATGTGGAGGATGGAAATTGAACCTGGGTCCTCTGCAAGAATGTTCTTACCTGATGAGTCATCTCTCCAGCCTCTAAATCCTATTTTTTAAAACATGGTTCAGACCTAAACTCTAATGCAGGACTATGGGATGGCCTAAGGCTGATAGCCCAACCTCATGGCTTGAAAGATCCTTACACTAAAGATAAATCTAAACGAACCTCCCTCCGACCCCAAACTAGGGGACCTCCCTCCGACCCCAAACTAGGGGAGCAATGGAGCCTCAAATTGTCTCCCTGAGAAAAAGATTAAAGAAAAAGGAAAAAGAAAAGCAATCCCTGACATCAAGAAACTGGCCTTGTTCATACTTGTAGGTCCTGTTATTCTGTTGTTGGACATAAGTCATTTTGTAGAATAACAACCTCACACAAGATTACTTGGGGAATGTAATAAAATGAGACAAAGCTAGGTCACTGAATTGTCTAAGCATATGCAAAATAAAAGGTCACTATGGTACACTCCTTAATGTCAAATACCCCCATAGAGATGCTAAAATATGTGCACCTTTTTTTACATTGTGTGTGTGTGTTACACACACATACCAAACACACACACACATACCTGTGGAGGTCAGAGCACAACTTGCAAGAGTACATTATCTCCGTGCTTGTGTGGATTCTGAGGATCAAACTCAGATCATCAAGCTAAGTGGCAAGTGCCTTTCCGTGCTATCTTGCCAGACTTTAACTGCTTTACCAAGTATAACTCTATTATTTTCCTATTCTTCCGAGATACAGCATGATTAAGATTTATTGAGATACAACTCATAAATAGATCCATTTATTTTGCCAGTGTCCAATCTAGAGCAACCCCCTACTTCCTTATATATGCCATCAAAGTACACAAAGACCAAATTCTGCATGGTGTTCTAACACTTATGCATCCATTCTATGGTCCTCTGTAATATGTGCTTGCTTTCTCTGCAGTGAGGACTAAAAAAGGCTTGATGAACACTAGGTGCATTCCTTGCGTACATTTGACAGAAGGCACTAACAAGAAAATTATAGCAATGGGATCCTGGCCTGCTCATTGCCTGTTTATTTCTAGGCAAATACAGAAAAAGTACATTTACCATTCCTGTTCGTGGAGACAAAAGGCCATGGGAAGCTGCAGATGATAGGCATTTTCTTCGAAACAACAGGAGTCATCCATGTTCCTGATATTTATTATCTATTTATTTTTGCAACAGTGTCTCACATAGCCCAAGCAGATGTTAAACACCTTATATAGCTGAAGCTTGAACTCTTTATCCTCCTGCCTCCACCTCCCAAGTGCTTGCATTACAAGTGTGCACCACCACCCTCAGCTTTAAAAATATTTTTTATGCTCCTTATTTTTTTTTAGTGCATAAAAGCAGTAACACAATAAAAAAAGAAGAAGCACTATTTGCAGCATGAGTTTGGGAGTATTAGTAAATTTCAAAGGTCAATATTAATTGTAGTAAAAGTCAGCAGCTGTCTGCATTTACAAGATGCACATTGGCATCTTTGTTTCTTTATGTGACAGGTTGTCTGTGTCCCTGCAGACTTCCACTTAATACAATTCTAAAGAAAATCACCAGAGCATCTATTATCATATTGGAGAGAACTTGACTTTGAAGGTCCTGCTTGAAATGGAATAGAAAGGGCAAAGCTCCTATTTTCTTCCCCAGTTGAATCAGGCAGAAGTAAGAAAAATGGGCGTGCTGGTAACTTACCTCTCTGGGCCTCAGTCTGAAGGAGGAGGCATGTTCAATAGTGAACAGTGGAAGAATAAATCATACCAAAGCTTTTGCCCACTTGGGTTCTAATTCAGTGAAATCACAAACATGTGGGATGGAAGTGTGGGTAGGCAGCGATAACAAAAACAAGTTAGCATTTCCTCGCTACTCACAACTTATATGTGACACAAAAGTGACCAAGAAGGCCCCTTATCCTGGGGGATGGATGTGATTCTTCAGAGTTTATCAAAGGGAGAAGTCAAACATCTGAGTTTCCCCAAGGGACAAAGGCAAACTCAGCTCTGGATGGTCTGACTGTCTGTGTCCCACTGTCCCCAGTCAATGCTCCCTCCAGTGTCATAAGGTAATACATACAAATGATACTGCAAAAGGATAGATACGAAATTTAAACCCTAGGCTAGCATTTAGGAACCTGATATTTATAAAGAGTACTTACATTACTAAACAGCAATGAATTTACTGGATTGATTAAAATTAAGATTTTTGCTTTCCAGCAACCCAATCTAGATTAAAATTAGACCAATTATAAATAATTTTAGAATATATATGTTAGTGTGGGTAAATTTGCATTCAAGTATAAACACATACAAAAATAACTGTAGAAAAAAATCAAAATATTAAGTGTTTATCTTTGATGATTGCTTTTGACTTTAATTAATGTATATTTTCAATATTTTGTATGTGTCCTCCAATGAACATACTTACTGCCTTTATAATTCAAATATTCAATTTTTAAAACATGAAACACCATGAAATTTTTATTCATTTTATTTTTCAGTGAAGGAACAGAATATGAAATATATTTTCAGAAATGGTGATGTCCATTCCACAAATGACTCAATATACTAAAAAAGAAAATTATACACTGTAATCACAATTTGCACAATTACACAGAACAATATTTGCAACTTTTGAAAATACTGTAACTCACACTTCAATGATAAACAGTAATTTCAATACAACTGAGTTTTAATATTTATCACAGTTACATACAATACAAGAGCCTGTGCACAAGCTATTTATTATCAATAATAAATGTGATTTTTGCCAGAAATTCTCAACCATATGCAGGCCTCTTATGCATTAAAGCTTTAAAGTCTACTGTATATTTACTGCAAAAAGACACAGGCACAATAAAATTAAGCCCATTGATTAAAGCACTAAGAAAACAAGGGACAAAATAGCAAAACACTCGTAGGTGGATTACCAATATTTTCTTTGTAAATAAATAGCCTCATTTATCACTTCTAATAATATTCACAGGCAGAGATTAATAGCTACATGGCACAAGGACTTCAGGAGAATTGCACTACACACTATATTAACGTCTTTAATCATTTGCCACAGCCTACATATTTTAAAAACATCATACCACTACAATGCAAGGTCAGATTAATTAGTATTTGAATTTTTAAACTGGCATGACAGGAAAAATACAGAACACAAGACTATAATTAACTGCTTATGTCTTCAGTAACTGCGTGTAGGGCAGCTAATTTCAGAAGCATCTACTCTGCTTTAGCGATCAATGTCTTCTACCAATGCCTCGAGATTTTTGCAACAAGCTTTAACCTCCTCAATTGCAGCCATCCAATCATCATAAATAATTTTGTCATAAATTTCATCATTTACTTCCCTAACTACACCCTCCTGCTGAGATTCAAGTGCATCACCTGAGAAAAATAACACTGATCTTGGAATTATGTAAGTACGTAAATTATGACCAAGTAAAAAATCATCATTTTCATCCCCTCCATTTAAGTTGATCCCATGAGGAGAGAAGAAATTGAAGAAAGAGTCCTTCGGAAAATCTTCGGTCACAGTTCGGACTGTTCCCCAGATGCGATGTCTCTGTTTCTTCTTGACGGTCCTCAAAGTGACATTCTTTCCTTCATTCCAATCTATGTCGCAGCCGGTGGCATACTCAATGGCAGTTCCCCTGTAGGGGTGAGGATCATAGCATGCAAGCTTTGACTTAAGGACATAAGTCTTTGTCAACAGCACATTCTTGAAATATTCATTGGGTTTGAAGTGAAATTCGAGTGTGAAGCTGAGCGGCTCCCCGGGTTCCGAAAGCTTCACTTTAATATCTGTCAGCAGCTTCAGAATAGGCTCGTCATACTTCTTAATCAAAGGAGTGAGTGCTTCAACGTTTTTTAAAACAGTCAACCAAAAGTCCGGAATCCCCTTAGGATCCTCTTCGTTGTTCTCTTCTCCTCCGGTGGCCCCAGTGCTCTCATCTTCCTCCTCTTCCTCGTCGTCGTCATCATAATCATAATAACAGTCCTCATAACCGTCATCTTCATCCACATATTCATGCACCATGCCCTCTTCATTGCCGTTAGTCTCTTCCTCCTCATCCATCGCCTCCTCAAAATAGTCCTCACAGTCTGATTTATATGCACATTCCTCTTCTGTGGGTTCATAGACTGCATTGATGATCTGACGTCTTTTTTCCAGTAAAGGTTGATACATTTCAGCGAACTTCCTTTCAATGTCATGAAATTCCCTCAGGAATTTGGATTCCAAATGGGCAGCTCTTGTTTGAAGCTTTTTAAGAGCTAACACACGGTACTTAACTTTCACCGGGAGACTTTCAACAAAATCGGTATCTAAAAGATAACCGATAAGTCCTTTTGGACGATCTGCGTCGTCAGAGTTCTCATCAGCATCCCCGCATTTCCCCGCACCTTCCCCGGACCCTGCAGCAGCTTCGTCACCTTTTCCCTCTTCCCCGACTCCAGCAGCAGCGGATTCTTCACCGCGTTCCCCGCCTTCTCCATGCTCAGCAGAGGCACCTTCACTGCGGTCCTGACATTCCCCCTGCCCCTCCGCCATTACCTGGCTACCAAGCTCTTCCTGGTTGGATTCAGACAGTTCCTTATGATCGGCTGACTCGGCCATTGTTTTCAAAAGATCACCTGCACTTATGGTGGCTAAGCCCGCAGATCAGGAGACCTGACCTCTGCAGGAAGACTCACCAATTATAGCAGATGCGCGGTGGCCGGGTGGAGATGGACCAAGCAGTGGTAGCCGGAGTGCTGGAGTGATGACAAGCAGCGAGCAGTGGGGATAAAAGGCGGTGCTGAAGCTGGGATAGCAGGATTGAAGCCTGGTGGTCTGGGTGGAGATGCAGGGTCGCCTATGGCTGCTCCGATGGCTACTGAAGAAGCAGACAGACTGCAGAGAGCCGCAGTGGGCAGACCTCCGCAAGCCGTCTCTCCAGCCACGCAGGGGCTGCAGGGAATGGGAGGGGGAGGTCGGACCCGGACCTGGTGCCGCAGTGTGATTACGCAGTTGTCTGGGCTTTTTTTTTTTTTCAAGTGTATGCAGCTTGCTGCGTCACCCCTTCCCTCCCACAACTCTTCTCTAATCTCATTTGCCAGGCTGTAGTGATTGACAAATCCTGAGCCAGTAAATTAGTAGATGAATCAAGTTTTCAACTCCACTTGCCTTCCCAGGTTCTCTAATATGGCTGATTCGTCCACCTATGACTCATCTTCCATCCCCTACCCTGTGGAATTTTGTCGAAATGCAGTGTCATTCACTCAGTTTTCAACTGAAATTATGTTTTCATAATTTTAAAAAGCCTATAAGGAAACAGTGACTACAGCATCAGGGCATGAAAAATGGGTAAGGCATGCATTCATCTTCAGTCTGTCACTTTGGTTATAAGCTGAGGCTCTGGGGAAGAGAGGAGGGGGATGGAGAACCTTTTAGTTCTAAAAATACCAAAAATGAGCATAGGTGGCCTTTGGATGATGTAATTGGCTGTGCTTCAAATGTTCTGTATCCTGGTTTTCTGTGTTTTTCACAGCCTGTATGATTTTAAACTAGAAATTTTTCATAACATTTCCTGATGAAGGAGAAATGACAGATGAGTAGACGTGAAATTTGGCTCTCTCTCTCTCTATCTATCTCTGAGAAAACCTGTGTAAAAGAGCTATATGGCTAATGAGCATAGGAGAACAATAGCCCCAGTCCTAAACCGACTTTCCACTTTTCCTTTTGTGATGTTGCCTTAGCCTGTAATCACAGCACTGAGAAGGAAAACATGTTCAGGACCAGCCTACACATATAGCAGTTCTAGGTCAGCTTGGGCTCTCTCTCTCTCTCTCTCTCTCTCTCTCTCTCTCTCTCTCTCACACACACACACACACACACACACACACACACACAAAAGCCAAATGTAAAGTACTCTTTTGTTTTTAAAATCACGGAATTTGCTTGACATTTTGTAGTTTATCAGAAATAATACAAATCTCAGCACTAAAGAGATGATTAAATATATAACAGTATTTTCATACAATAGAATGCTATACAGTAAATTCAAAATCCCTCTCTGTAGGGGTCAGTAAGATAACTCAGTGGGTGAAGCTTCTTGGTGCACAGAACTGACTCCAAACATGCCTCCACGCAGACACAAACATGCCCGTGTCTCAGTAGGACTGTGTGCTTTGCGTTCACATGGCTTCACTTCTTCTTCTTCCCTTTTCCCTTTTTACTGTCCTCTCCCTACTGAAGACTTGGGTCAGCACCTCCTGTTTTTTGTGTCCTTGTTTTTAGCTTAGTTATCATTTCTGCTACACACAGCATCACTGACTTACGTGACAGGAACTGTACAAGACGGAGGCTGCCATCTTCCTGTTTGAGCTGAACCTGGACTCTGCCTCTGTACTGAATATCACGGTTCCACTCTCTGGAGTACATTTTGTTTTCCTCCAGAAATACGTTCGGTCTGACTGCTGAGCATACATCCTGAATCTCAGTAGGTAGGGTTTTCTACAGCCTTACTTATGGAAATCTGCCTCCCCTCCGCTGTGGTCTTCTTAGTATTTAAATAAGTGGGGTAAATGCAAATAAACCTGTCCTGGTTGGCTGGGGACCACCAGGCTGTGCAAGCCATCTCCACAGGCATCCCCTCAGCCCTGCCAGCCTACCAGCCTGAAAACCAGATCCACTTGTGTTTTATGATCTTAGCCATTCTGACAGGTGTAAGATGGAATCTCAGAGTTGTTTTGATTTGTATTTTCCTGAGGGATAAGGATGTTGAACATTTCTTTAAGTGTTCCTCAGCCATTTGATATTCTGCTACTGAGAATTATCTATTTATATCTGTATTTATTGGATTATTAATATTGTTAAATCATTATTAATTGGATTATTTGGGGTTTTTGCTGTCTAGTTTAACTTGTTAATATATTTTGGAGATTTGCCCTTTGTCAGATGTGAGGATAGTGAAGATCTTTTCCCATCCTGTAGGCTGCTGGCAATTTTGTCCTATTAACAGTGTCCTTTGCCTTATAGAAAACTTTCAGTTTCATAAGGTCTCATTTATTAATTGTCAATCTTAGTGTCTGTGCTACTAGCTCTCTATTCAGGAAGTTGTCTCCTGTGCCAATGCATTTAAGGCTATTCCCCACTTTCTCTTCTATCAGGTTCAGTGTGCCTAGATTTATATTGAGGTCTTTGGTCCACTTAGGCTTGAGTTTTGTGCAGGGCAATAGATATGGATCCACTTGCATTCTTCTACATGGAGACATCCAGTTATGTCATCACCATTTGTTGAAGATGCTTTCTTTTTTTTCCATTGTACACTTCTGGCTTCTTTGGCAAAAACAGATGCTCGTAGGTATATGGGTTTATGTCTGGGCCTTTGATTTGATTCCACTGATGTGCCTGTCTGTGGATTCACCTGTTTATTTATACCAATACCATGTTGTTTTTATTACTATGAGCATTATAGTAGAGTTTGAGATCAGAGATGGTGATACCTCTGAAAGTTCTTTTATTATGTAGGATTGTCTAACTATAGTAGGTCTTTTGTTTCTCCATGTGAAGTTGAGTATTGTTCTTTCAAGGTCTGTACAAAATTGTGTTAGAATTTTGATGGGGATTCCTTTGAATCTGGGGATTGCTTTTGGTGAGATGGCTGTTTTTACTGTTAATCCTGCTGATCCATGAGCATGGGAGGGCTTTCCATTTTCTGATATGTTCTCCAATTTCTTTTTTCAAAGACTTGAAGTTCTTTTTTGCTTTTTTATTTATTAAAAATTTCTGCCTCTTCCCATCCCTCCATTTCCATCCCACTCCCCCACTCTCCCTCCCCCTCCCTCTCCATTCTTAAGAGAAGTCAAGGTGCCCTGCCCTGTGGGAAGTCCAAGGCACTCCCCCCTCCATCCAGGTCTAGGAAGGTATGCATCCAAACAAGGACTTGAAGTTCTTGTCATACAGATCTTTTATTTACTTACTTACTTACTCAATAAAGTTACCCCATATTGTTTATGGATATTGTGAAGGATGTTGTTTCCATGAATTTTCCTCGAAAATTTTATCTTTTGAATATAAGAAGCCTATTGATATTATAGTTAATCTTGTATTCAGTCACATGACTAAAGGTGTTTATCAGCTATAGGAGTTCCCTGGGAAAGTTTTTGGGGTCACTTATGTACACTATCATATCATCTGCAAATAGCAATACTTTGACTTCTTTCTTTTCAATTTGTATCAATTGATCTCCCTTGGATGTCTTATTGCTCTAACTAGGACTTCCAAGTGCTATATTAATAGATACAGAAAGAGCAGACAACATTGTCTTGTTCTTGATTTTAGTAGAATTGCTTTGAGTTTCTCTCCATTTAACTTGATGTTGGCAATCAACTTGCCGTATATAGTCTTTATTATGTTTAGGTATGTTCCTTGTATTCCTGACCTCTCAAAGATTTTTGTCATGAAGGGTGTTAGATTTTGTAAAGGACTTTTTCAGCAAATGAGATGATAATGTGAATTTTTTCCCCAGTTTCCCTATATGGTGGATTACATTGACTGATTTTTGTATGTTGAACCATTCCTACATCTCTGGGATGAAGCCTACTTGATGGTGGTAGATGATCTTCTTGGTGTGTTCTGTGATTTGGTTTGCATGTTTTTTATGTTTGCATCTATGTTCATGAGTGAAATTGATCTTTAATTCTTATTCTTTGTTGAATTTTTGTGTGGATTGGTTATCAGAGTGATTGTTGGCCTCATAAAATGAGTTTGGCAATGTTACTTTTGTTTCTATTTTGTAGCATAATTTGAAGTGTATTGACATTAGCCCTTTTTGAAAGTCTGGTCAAATGTTGCCCTAAAACAGTCTTGCCCTTTGTTTTTTTTGGTTGAGAGACTTTTAATGATTTTTTCTATTTCCATGGGGGTTAATGGTGTATTTAAATGGCTTATCTCATCTTGATTTAACATTGTTAAGTGGTATATATACATAAAATTATCCATTTCTTTTGGATTTTCTAATTTTGTGGAGCATAGGTTTTTGAAATATAATATCATGATTCTTTGGAATTTTTGGTATCTGTTGTTATGTCCCTTTTTTGATTTCTGATTTTGTTAGTTTGAACATTTTCTTGTAGAAGGAGTGGCAGGCTGTGTTCCCGCCCAGCTCCTGCATGGCTAGCTTTATCCAAAATAATTACACAGTAACTGTATTCTTTTAAACACTGCTTTTGGTCCATTAGCTCTAGCCTCTTATTGGCTAGCTCTTACACATTGATTCAACCCATTTCTATTAATGCGTATTGCCACTTGACTGTGGCTTACCGGGACGAGTCTAAGTGGTGTCCATCTCAGAGAGGAGAGCTATGGTGACTACCTCACTTCCCTTCTTCCCAGCATTCTGTTCTGTCTACTCCACCTATCTAAATTCTGCCATACTAAAAGGCCAAGGCAGTTTCTATATTAACCAATGAAAGCAACACATAGAAAGAAGACCCACCTACATCATTTCCCCTTTTGCTGTTTAAAAAAAAAGAAAGGCTTTCACTTTAACATAGTAAAATTACATATAACAAAACAGTTATCAAGCAAGAATTACAATTACAATATTTAGATCTATTTTATCTTTTACCATAACAAAGGAAAAGTATAACTAACCACTCTTCAACTCTATCAAAGACTCCAAAAGGATATAATATTACCTAAGTAAACAAGAGGTAAGCAACTTCCAAAACTCTAGAAATGACAGAAACATCTCGCTGCTTGTACAGTCACTCAAAGTTCAATTGTACCATTGGGGCATCCATCTTCAGCCTTCAGGCCCATAGTATCCAGCAGACTTTTCCATGAAGCAGGAAATTTCAAAGACAGTTCAGTCACTATCTACTGTGTCCTGCAGAATGTCTAGCAGACTCTTTCATGAGTCAGGAACCCCGAAAGACCATCTCACCTTTAGGCAAGTTCAGCAGTTTCTCTGTGTCCAGTTTATGCAACAGTCCAAGCAAGAGCAGTTTCTTGCCCAAATGGCTAACCAACTCCATAAGAAGGATCTTTGATGCCCATCTTCCTCTTGAAGTAGATTGGTGCTGCCAGGAGCAGACGTGTCTCATTGTCATGAAAAACCTTAAGTTATTAAAACATTTAAAGTGCCATATTCTGTAGTCTTTGAAAGATATGAAGAATACCTATCTGAAATATAACTCTACCTGTCTAGAAAATCTAACATGACTACAAGCTTGACTATTATTGATGATTATTCATTAATAACCTATATTTCCTGATTATACATTACATTTTTAAATGAAGTACACAATCACAATACCTTAATCAATATCAGAAATACATATACATATAACAAAACTGACCTTAAAATCCATACCAATGCAAATTATTCATATCTATATCATATCCCCCTTTAAATGTAAAAGAACATCTATAAACAATATCTAGAAATACGGACATAGTTATTTCTCTCCAAACTGCTTTGTGCTAAATGGGGGCGCTGTTAATCAGATCTTTCATGATGTAACCTGTGTGCCAGGTTCATCTCAGTCGGCAGTTGAGTGAAGTAATTTTTTGAGGGTATTCACAGCAACCTTTCAGGAGGGCAAGAATTACAATTACAATATTTAGATCTATTTTATCTTTTACCATAACAAAGGAAAAGTATAACTAACCACTCTTCAACTCTATCAAAGACTCCAAAAGGATATAATATTACCTAAGTAAACAAGAGGTAAGCAACTTCCAAAACTCTAGAAATGACAGAAACATCTCGCTGCTTGTACAGTCACTCAAAGTTCAATTGTACCATTGGGGCATCCATCTTCAGCCTTCAGGCCCATAGTATCTATCTATCATACCATATTGGGATAGAAGCAATCCACAGGGTTTCATCCTCTGTGAAAACAAAAGAAGAATTTCTTTTCCAAAGTATCATATCCTTAGATCCAAATTCTGAAGTCATAATACCCTTATGATATCCATTCTGGTTTAGCTTGGCAGCCCATATAATGAAATGTCTCTCTGTACTTAGCTCCTTTACAGTCAAAAACTTTAAAGAAAACACAATAATACAAAGAATCCAGACTCTCTGTGAATTTTCCATTTTTATGTGGCTTATTTTTATTCTATCACTTTATTCTGTCTCTTTAAAGACATTACCCCCTTTTTTTTTTACAACATTAACTTTATTTTCTATATTCTTTTTCTTCTCTCTCCCTTCTGGCTGTGGCATTTGGTTACTGTTCACTGTTTGAGCAGAGTATTATGATCTGTGAGTCTACCCCTAAATAAATAACCGGCTATTATATTCAATTCTGAACTAGTGTGGGATATCTTTTAAGCATTCTCCTTCAGTGATGTTTCTCTGATTTCTTTCTCAGCCCATTTATAATCTGTGTAAAGGAGAGCTACTGATTTTTTTGAGTTAATCTTGTATCCTGCTACATTACTGAAAGTGTTTACAAGTTGTAGAAGTTCCTTGGTAGAATCTTTGGGGTCGCTTATGTAAACTATCATATCATCAGCAAATAGTGAGAGTTTGACTTCTTCTTTTCCGATTTGTATCCTCTTGATCTCCTTTTGTTGTCTTTCTAGCTAGGACCTCAAGAACTATATTAAATAGATAAGGAGAGGCTGGACAACCTTGTCTTGCTCCTGATTTCAATGGGATCACTTTGAATTTCTCTCCATTTAGTTGGATGTTGGCTGTTGGCTTACTGTATATTGGCTTTATTATGTTGAGGTATTTTCTTTGTATCCCTGCTCTCTTCGAGAGCTTTATCGTGAAAGGATGTTGTATTTTTGCTGAAAGCTTTTCAGCATCTGATGAGATGATCATGTGGTTTTTATTTTTCAGCTTGTTTATATGGTGGATTATGTTGACAGATTTTCATATGTTGAACCATCCCGGCATCTCTGGGATGAAGCCGCCTTGATTATGGTGCAAGATGGTTCTGTTGTGTTCTTGAATTCAATTTTCCAGTATTTTATTTAGTATTCTTTGCATTAATGTTCATGAGTGAGATTGGTATGTAACTCTCTTTCTTAGTAATATCATTCTGTGGTTTGGGTTTCAGGGTAATTGTAACCTCATAAAAAGAGTTTGGCGATGTTCTTTCTGTTTCTATTGTGGAACAATTTGAGGAATATTGTTGTTAGTTCTTCTTTGAAATTCTTGTAGAATTCTGAGCTGAAACCATGTGGTCCTGGGATTTTGGGGGGGCGGGGGGAGACGTTTGATGACTGTTCCTATTTCTTCAGCAGTTATAGGTCTGTTTAATTTGCTTATCTGGCCTTGATTTAATTTTGGTAAGTGATATTTATCCAGAAAGTTGTCCATTTCCTTTAAGTTTTCCAATTTTGTGGAGTATAGGTTTTTAAAGTATGACCTGATGATTCTCTGTATTTCCTCTGTGTCTGTTGTTATTGTCCTCATTTTTATTTCTGATTTTGTTAATTTGGATATTCTCTCTCTGCCTTTTGGTTAGTTTGGATAAAGGTTTGTCTATTTTGTTGATTTTCTCTAAGAACCAACTCCTTGTCTCATTGATTCTTTGTGTTGTTTCTATTTTGTTGATTTCAGCTCTCAATTTGATTATTTCCTGCCATCTATTTCTCTTGAGGGAGTTTGTTTCTTTTTGTTCTAAAATTTTCAATCATTCTGTTAATTCACTAGTGTGGGATTTTTCCAGCTTCTTTATGTAGGCATTTAGTGCTATGAACTTTTCTCTTAACACTGCTTTCATTGTGTCCCATAAATTTGGATATGTTGTGTGGTCATTTTCATTGAATTTTAGGAAGTCTTTAATTTCTCCCTTTATTTCTTTTTTGATCCATTGATGATTCAGATGTGCGTTGTTTAATTTCCATGTGTTTTGGGGCTTTCTGGAATTAGTGTTGCTGTTGAATTCTAGTTTTAAACCACGTGATCCATAAGATACATGGGGTTATTCCAATTTTTTGTATGTCTTGTGGTTTACTTTGTTACCGAGTATATGGTCAACTTTTGAGAAAGTTCCATAAGGTGCTGAGAAGAAGGTATATTCTTTTATGTTTGGAAGGAATATTCTATAGATTTAAATCATAACATTTGTTAGTTCCTTTATTTCTCTGTTCATTTTTTGTCTGACTGACCTGTCCAGTGGTGAGAGTAGAGCGTTGAAGTCTCCCACTATTAGTTTGTGGGGTTTAATGTATGATTAAAGCTTTAGAAGTGTTTCTTTTACATATAAGAGTGCCCTTGTATTTGTGGCATAGATGTTCACTATTAAGATTTCCTCTTGTTGAATTTTTCCTGTGACTAATATGAAATGTTTTTCTTTGTCCCTCTTGATTGATTTTAGTTTGAAGTCTATTTTGTTAGATATTAAGATAGCTACACCAACTTGTTTCTTAGATCCATTTTATTGGAAAATTTTTTTCTCAACCCTTTACTCTGAGGTGACGTCTGTCTTTGAGGTTGAGGTGTGTTTCTTGTATGCAGCAGAAGGATGGATTTTGTTTTCATATCCAATCTGTTATCCTGTGTCTTTTTATAGGTGAGTTGAGTTCATTTACATTAATGGGTATTAATGACCAATGCTTGCTAGTCCCTCTTATTTTAGTTTTTTGTTGGTGATATTGTGTGTACTTTTCCTTTTGGGGTGTTTTGCTCCTATGAGATAATCTGTTGTCTATGTTTTTGTGGGTTTACCTGACTTCCTTGGGTTGGGGTTTTCCTTCTAGTACTTTGTGTAGGGAAGGATTTGTGGATAGGTGTTATTTATATCTGGTTCTGTTGTGGATTATCTTGCTTTCTCTGTCTGTGGTAATTGAAAGTTTTTCTGGGTATAGTAGTCTGGGCTGGCATCTGTGGTTTCTTAATGTCTACATAACACTTGAACAGGACCTTCTGGTTTTCATTGTTTCCATTTAGAAGTCAGGTGTTATTCCCATAGGTCTGCCTTTATATGTTACTTGGCCTTTTTTCCATTGAAGCTCTTAATATTCTTTTTAAAAATTCTGTCTGTTTAGTGTTTTGATTATTATGTGGCAATGGGACTTTTTTTGATCCAGTCTATTTGGTGTTCTGTAAGCTTGTATCTTCATAGGCATATCTTTTTTTAGGTTGGGAAAGTTTTCCTCTATAATTTTGTTAAATATATTTTCTGTGCTTTTGAGTTGGACTTCTCCTTCTTCTATACCTATTATTTTTAGTTTTTATCTTTTCATGGTGTCCCATATTTCCTGGATATTTGGGGTTAAGCTTTTGTTAAATTTAATGTTTTGTTTGAATGATGAGTTTATTTCTTCTACTGTATCGTCAGCGCTTGAGATTCTCTCTTCCATCTCTTGTATTCTGCTGTTCATGCTTGCATTTGTGGCTCCTGATCATTTTCTCATAATTTCTGTTTCTATAATTTCCTCGGCTTGTGTTTTCTTTATTGTCTTTATTTCAGTTTTCAAGTCTTGAATAGTTTCTTTCATATGTTTGATTGTATTTTCTTGGTTTTCTTTAAAGGATTTGTTGATGTCTTCCAATTTTTTGTTTCTCTTTTCCTCCATTTCTTTGAGTGGATTGTTCATTTCCTCTTTAAGGGTCTCAAACATTCTTTTTAATTTTTTTTATTTATTTCTTAAAGATTTCTGCCTCTTCCCCGCCACCGCCTCCCATTTCCCTCCCCCTCCCCCAATCAAGTCCTCCTCCCTTGTCAGCCCAAAGAGCAATCAGGGTTCCTTGCACTGTGGGAAATCCAAGGACCACCCACCTCCATCCAGGTCTAGTAAGGTGAGCATCCAAACTGCCTAGGCTCCCACAAAGCCAGTACGTGCAATAGGATCAAGAACCCATTGCCATTGTTCTTGAGTTCTCAGTAGTCCTCATTGTCTGCTATGTTCAGCGAGTCCGGTTTTATCCCATGCTTTTTCAGACCCGGGCCAGCTGGCCTTCGTGAATTCCCGATAGAACATCCCCATTGTCTCAGTGTGTGGGTGCACCCCTCGCGGTCCTGAGTTCCTTGCTCGTGTTCTCTCTCCTTCTGCTCCTGATTTGGACCTTGAGATTTCAGTCCGGTGCTCCAATGTGGGTCTCTGTCTCTGTCTCCTTTCATCGCCTGATGAAGGTTAATATTCAGGAGGATGCTTATATGTTTTTCTTTGGGTTCACCTTCCTATTTAGCTTCTCTAGAATCACGAATTATAGTCTCAATGTCTTTATTTATGGCTAGAAACCAAATATGAGTGAGTACATCCCATGTTCCTCTTTTTGGGTCTGGCTTACCTCACTCAGGTTAGTGTTTTCTATTTTCATCTCTTTGTATGCAAAATTCAAGAAGTCATTGTTTTTTATTGCTGAGTAGTACTCTAATATGTATATATTCCATACTTTCTTCATCCATTCTTCCATTGAAGGACATCTAGATTGTTTCCAGGTTCTGGCTATTACAAACAATGCTGCTATGAACATAGTTGAGCATATACTTTTGTTGTATGATAGGGCATCTCTTGGGTATATTCCCAAGAGTGGTATTGCTGGGTCCAGGGGTAGGTTGATCCCGAATTTCCTGAGAAACTGCCATACTGCTTTCCAAAGTGGTTGCACAAGTTTGCATTCCCACCAGCAATGGATGAGTGTATCCCTTTCTCCACAACCTCTCCAGCAGAGGCTATCATTGGTGTTTTTGATTTTAGCCATTCTGACAGGTGTAAGATGGTATCTTAATGTTGTCTTGATTTGCATTTCCCTGATTGCTAAGGAAGTTGAGCATGATCTTAAGTGTCTTTTGGTCATTTGAACTTCTTCTGTTGAGAATTCTCTGTTCAGCTCAGTGCCCCATTTTATAATTGGGTTGATTAACCTTTTACGGTCTAGTTTCTTGAGTTCTTTATATATTTTGGAGATCAGACCTTTGTCAGTTGCGGGATTGGTGAAGATCTTCTCCCAGTCAGTGGGTTGCCTTTCTGTCTTAGTGACAGTGTCCTTTGCTTTACAGAAGCTTCTCAGTCTAGGAGGTCTCATTTATTCAATGATGTCCTTAGTGTTCGTGCTACTGGGGTTATACGTAGGAAGTGGTCTCCTGTGCCTATGTGTTGTAGAGTACTTCCCACTTTCTCTTCTATCAGGTTCAGTGTGTTCAGACTGATATTGAGGTCTTTAATCCATTTGGACTTGAGTTTTGTGCATGGTGATAGATATGGGTCTATTTTCATTCTTCTACAGATTGACATCCAGTTTTGCCAGCACCATTTGTTGAAGATGCTCTCTTTTTTCCATTGTATACTTTTAGCTCCTTTATCAAAAATCAGGTGTTCATAGATTTGTGGGCTAAAGTCCGGGTCTTCTATTTGATTCCATTGATAGACTTCTCTGTTTTTATGCAAATACCAAGCTGTTTTCAATACTGTAGCTCTGTAATAGAGTTTGAAGTCAGGGATGGTAATGCCTCCAGACGATCCTTTATTGTATAAGATTGTTTTGGCTATCCTGGGTTTTTTGTTTTTCCATATAAAGTTGATTATTGTCTTCTCCAGATCTGTGAAGAATTTTGATGGGATTTTGATGGGGATTTCATTGAATCTATAGATTGCTTTTGTTAGAATTGCCATTTTTACTATGTTGATCCTCCCAATCCAAGAGCAAGGGAGATCCTTCCATTTTCTGGTGTCCTCTTCAATTTCTTTCTTCAAAGACTTAAAGTTCTTGTCAAATAGATCTTTCACTTCCTTGGTCAGAGTTACCCCAAGATATTTTATGCTGTTTGTGGCTATCGTGAAAGGTGATGTTTCTCTGATTTCCCTCTCTGCTTCCTTATCCTTAGTGTATAGGAAGGCAACTGATTTTTTGGAGTTGATCTTGTAACCTGTCACATTACCGAAGGTGTTTATCAGCTGTATGAGTTCTTTGGTAGAGTTTTTGGGGTCGCTTATGTATACTATCATATCATCTGCAAATAACGAAAGCTTAACTTCTTCCTTTCCAATATGAATTCCCTTGATCCCCTTATGTTGTCTTATTGCTATTGCTAGAACTTCAAGCACTACATTAAAGAGGTATGGAGAGAGTGGACAGCCTTGTCGTGTTCCTGATTTTAGTGGGATGGCTTTGAGTTTTTCTCCAGGTACTTATTTTGGAGCTGGGTGGAGGGTCCCCAAAAGAGTTTAAAAAAAAACCCTATACCCAGAATAGCTAAAAATAATTCTGAACAATAAAAGAACTACTGGAGGCCTTACTATTCCCAATTTCCGGTTGTACTACAAAGCTATTACTATTATAATAAAACCAGCATGGTATTAGAATAAATAAAAAGATATGGCCATTGAAAAGAGAAAGACAACCTAAGTGTAGGGTAAAGGGTCAACTGGAGCAGGAAACCAACCAATCTCTGAGCACCCTGACTCTGAACCCAGAGTCGGTGAAAGAAACACATCTTGGATCCGAGAGACCCTAGTCAGGGGAAAGAAACATCTTTATCCCTGAACCCAGAATCAAAGAAACATGCCCAGACTCTGAAACCAGTGCCAAAGCGTAATTTGTCCCTAGAATCAGAGCCAATGAAAGAAATATACCCTAGTCTTAAGATTAGAGACAAAAAGCTCTAATCTTAAAAAGAACCAATGAAAGAAACACAATTTGACCTTGAAATCAGAGCCATCTCTGCCCCTTCCCAACTGCCCAACTGAACCACCCAATCCCCGGGCAGGAAACCAACCAATCACTGAGCACTCTGACTCTGAACCCAGAGCCAGTGACAGAAACACTCTGGATCTGAGACCTCAGTCAGGGAAAGAAACATCTTTATCCCTGAACCCAGAACCAAAGAAACATGCCCTGGCTGTGAAACTAGTGTCAAAGAAACACACTTTGTCCCTAGAATCAGAGCCAGTGAAAGAAATATTCTCTGGTCCTAAGATTAGAGTCAAAAGGCTAGAAAGGAACAGTAAAAGGAACACAGTTTGACCCTGAGATCAGAGCCATCTCTGCAGCTAAATAAGAAGGTGAACCCAAAGAAAATCATATAGGCATCCTCCTAAATATTAACCTTCATCAGGCGATGAAAGGAGACAGAGACAGAGACCCACATTGGAGCACCGGACTGAAATCTCAAGGTCCAAATCAGGAGCAGAAGGAGAGAGAACACGAGCAAGGAACTCAGGACCGCGAGGGGTGCACCCACACACTGAGACAATGGGGATGTTCTATCGGGAATTCACCAAGGCCAGCTGGCCTGGGTCAGAAAAAGCATGGGATAAAACTGGACTCGCTGAACATAGCGGACAATGAGGACTACTGAGAACTCAAGAACAATGGCAATGGGTTTTTGATCCTACGTACTGGCTTTGTGGGAGCCTAGGCAGTTTGGATGCTCACCTTATTAGACTGGGATGGAGGTGGGTGGTCCTTGGACTTCCCACAGGCCAGGGAACCCTGATTGCTCTTTGGGCTGACCAGGGAGGGGGACTTGATTGGGGGAGGGGAAGGGAAATGGGAGGTGGTGGTGGGGAGGAGGCAGAAATCTTTAATAAATAAATAAGTTAATTTTAAAACAAAGAAAATATAACACAGTGTAAAAGATACAATTAAAACAAAGACAATAAAAAACAAACAAACAAAACAGAGCCATCTCTGCCTTTGACCAAGTAAACTAACCAATCGTTGAGCAGGGAAAACTAACCAATAACTCTTCTCCCTGGGAAAACTGCCCCTAAGAAGCCTTATATAAGCCTCTCTGCCTGTTCAGTTGGAGACTGTCTTTATTTCCCCCGACCCTCCCCACTCAGAGGCAACCACTCTCCTGGACTCTTCCTTCCCAAATAAATCTCTTTCTCAACAGAACCTTGAGTGACAGTTTTCATTCGCCAGTGCAGAATAAAAGACCCTGGCTGGGATGTCCCTTAGGGTACTGAGCTGAAAAACCTTGCTGAGACGCTCCCTTGGTTGGGGTGGGGGGGAGTAAGGATGAGCAAAACAGAAAAACCTTGCTGGGACGCTTCCTAAGCAGGGCTGAGCAAGGCTGAGCAGAAAAAGTAACAACTTTTCACTGGAGCCAGACGTGATTGCTACATTTCTGCAGGGGCTTCCCCTTTAGTGGAGTGTTAGCAAAAGAAATAACATCTTGGGCCTGAGAAGTAGCAGATAGCTCTGCTAGAAAGTTCCTTCCCTTAGGGGAACAAAGCAGAGCTCAGCTTTAGTGGCTCTCCAGGAGAGGAACAGCATTGTTATAGCATGCAGGGACATCCCTGCACCCCATCTTCAGGTAGCCTGACTTCCCAACAAGTCAGGACACTTTTCCCCCAAGGCAGAGCTGTCTTATTGCAGCTCCAGCCTCCAGAGCTGTTTTATTGTGGCTCTATCCCTCCAGGACTGAGCTGTCCTATTGTGGCTCCAGCCTCCAGAGCGGTCCTATTGCAGCTCTACCCATCCAGAGCTGTCCTACTAGGGCTCTAGCCTCCAGAGTTGTCCTATTACAGCTTTCTGCCCCTCCAGAGCTTTCCTATTGTGGCTCTAAATGTAGCCAGGCTTCTGGATAAGTCAGGATATCTTTGCAGCTCTAGAGGTGTAATACTCACACTCCCCTACACTAAGACTTGAAAACTGATATTGTTTTTCCAAATTCAACTTTTTATTGGTTCTTTGTGGATTTCACAACATGCATCACAATCCCACTTATCTTCCTGGCCCTTCCCATATGCCCTCTACCCTTGCAACCTCCCCAGGATAAAACAAGATAAAATTTAAAAACAAAGAGAAAAAAGAGGGAAAAAAGAAAAATCTCGTTGTGGAAGCTTAGTGTGACACAGCGAGTCATCCTGTATGTCCTTCAGTCCATATAGTATTACTTCCAAGTGTTCATTGCAATGAGTCACTGGTCCAGTTCAAGGTGTCTGGTTTTTACTACATCATCAATACTGGACCCTTACTGGGGTTCCTCTTGGATCTCTTGTTGCTGTTCTGTGTCACAGAGATCGTGCTGCTTTGGGCCTGCAGGGTTGATCTCATCACGTGCTCCAGCAGGTCTTAGATGGGGTGGATGATGGGATGGATCAACTCATAGCTCTGGTTTTGGGTCTGGGTGATTGTTGAGTTGGTCAGCCCACCAGCTCTCCTTTGTCCTCAATACCAGGTGAGCTCTCCAGCACCACCCCAACTAACTCACCCTATGTAGTAAGCACCAAGGGTCAATTCTCTTGATCTTGTGTTCTTAAGGTTGGCTCATCCACATCTATACCACTAGGGCCAGCTCTACTGTGTTATCTAGTGGAGGTTTTGGGGCCACTATGCCCACTGCTGCAGCTGGTGGGATTCAGGGCCAGATCTCTCACTCTAGAGACCGCAGGGATGGCTCTTCTACCTGTTGTAGGCCTAAAAGAGCATGAGGGGACTTCTCTCCCTTGCCCATGCCACCTTATGGTAGATAGGGGTAGGGCTTGATCTCTCAGGCTCATGTTCTTGGAGCCAGCTTACCCACACCTCCATCAATGGGGTCAGCTCTACTGTGTTGTCCAGGCAAGGTACAGGGCCTACTCTCTCTAGTGATGCATCTGGTAAGGGCCAGGGTCAGCTCTCTCATTCTGATGCAGATGGCAAGGGGCATTGGGGAGGTCATCTTTCCCTCTCCCTTACCACATGGCAGACAAGGGGCTCAGGGTTAGCTCTCCCACACTTACAACCTTAGAGCAGGCTCAACCATGTCCCTGCCTGCAGGGTTGGCACTACTGTGGTTCCCAGGTGAGGTCTTCTCTCCTAAGTGCTGTAGGCAGTGAGGGGCAAGGGGCAAAAGGAGGGACATCTCTCCCCTGCCCATGCCACATTACAGACAAGAAGTGGGGCTATGTCTCCCTTGTTTATGTCTTCAGGGTTGACTTACCTGGTCATCTCTGTTGTATTATCCAGGTGAACTTCAGGGCCTGCTCTCTCTAGTGCTGAAGCCAGTGAGATGCTGGGCCAGCTCACTGGTTCTCGTGACCTCAGACCCAGATTTCTCACCTGCCACAGGTGGTGAGGGGTCAGGGGAACACCTCCCTTGTTCATGCCACTGTATGGCAAGTGAGGAGTGAGATCATAAGGAGTAAGATCATATCTCCCATACTCATGTTCTTGGAGTCAGCTCACCCTCATCCCTGTCAACAGAATCAGCTCCATTGTGCTGCCCAGGTGAGGTGCAGGGCCTGCTCTCCCTAATGTTGCATTTGGTGAGGTGCTAGGTCAGCTCTCCTGCCTGCCACAGGTGGTGAGGGGCTAAGGGGGTTTGAAGACAGAATTTAATCAGGAAAATTAATTAAGAATTAATCAATCTCTGGGGGCAGGATGGGGGACAGAGTGAGGAGAGAGGCAGAGTACCCTAAGGACCATTGGAGGTGCTGAAATGACTGGACAATATAAAATGATCAGACATTTAAAAATTAAGACTGAAAAAGAATGTCTCACCCTGCCCCTCTCATAAGCCAAAGCAGGTGTGTTTGTAAACTTTAAATATGCTAAATATTAAAATTATAGCTTTTTTCCTTTAAAAATGTCTTGGGAAAAGCAGTTTTTCATATTTTAAATTAAAATCTAGCTAGACCATAATATTTGAAGCTGTACACTAAGAGGTTGCTGGGTTGGCAGGGTGCTAATGCAGTTCTTAGGTCTATCACACCAACAGAGGTGCTAAAAGTGGAATCCTGGGTAAACCTGGCAACTGGGTTCTTTCCTCTTGTAGTTCATCAGCTTCATCAAGGTTCCCTCCCTTCCCGTCCTTCCAGGGCACCTAACTTCCTGGGAGCAACTCCCCCATGATGGAGGTGGGTCTTGTATCTATCTGTTGCTTTCATTGGTTAATTAATAAAGAAACTGCTTGGCCTTTAATAGGACAGAAAATTAGGTAGGCAGAGTAAACAAAACAGAATGCTGGGAGAAAGAAGCCAAGTCAGTGAGTCACCATGATTCTCTCACTCCAGACAGACGCAGGTTAAGATCTTTCCTGGTAAGCCCTCTCGTGGTGCTACACAGAATATTAGAAATGGGTTAGATCAATATGTAAGAGCTAGCCAATAAGAGGCTGGAGCTAATGGGCCAAGCAGTGTTTAAAAGAATACAGTTTCCGTGTAATTATTTTAGGTAAAGCTAGCTGGGTGGCCGGGAGCTGAGCGGTGGGATGCAGCCCCACTGCTCCTTCAACACCCCCACAAAAATATTTTTGATTCTCTCTTTCTTAATAGTTTCTATGTAGTTAATGGGATTATATTTACAAGATTTTTGGTTTTTGTTTGTTTAGAATTCACAATTTCAAAAATACCTTATAATATGACTTCTTTGAACAGAAAAAAAGCACTCATAGAAAAGAAAGGTGTTCAAAACATGGCTGTCCTTATCTTATTGCTGAAAATAGATAAACTTAGGTTAACAAAGAGACATCACAAAAACAAACTGCCAGTCTGTTAAGCAGCCAACTGCATGTCACTTCTACAATGCAACATAGAGAGTCTATGCCCACCTCCTGCTCCACACATCACAACTTTGCTTCAGTGTGTGCCAAAGTCCCAGATGAAAATTCTTACAGTCTCAGGATTGATACCAAAAATGGAGAGTAACATCATCATCTCAGCATCCTTTAAAAGTGAGAACAGAATCAAAACAACAAAATAAAACAAATTTTTTTTCTTAAAAAAATTCTTTAATATACAACAAGTATACTAAGGTTAGCTTTCAACTAGATATTAAGCTAAGGTGACACTAGACTAAGTCAAAAATCACTACCAAATGTGATTTAGGGAGACTGAAAAGGAGAAAGGAGAAGGGGGCGGGAAAGGGAGACCACCAAAGGAAAACAAACAGACCAAACCAAAATCATGGATTGAGATGAGATATGGTCAACCCTCAATCCAAAGTGTGCCATCACTGGTTGGGATGAGGAGTGAGGATGGTGGGGATCCAGGTCTGAGGACATCACCTAAACAAAGGGCCACTCAAAAACTTCTCCCAGTCTTACCTGGACATCCAGGTATGCTCTCAGAGTGAGATGGCAATGGAAGCACCTATTCAATGGTATCCATTTGTAAAGGCCATTGCAATCAAAGGGCTGTGGCTGAAGCCTGAGCCAGGCTGTGGGCTGGCTGCACTTATGTAATTCCCCACTCTGGAGTCCTGGTTGGAAGGGCCATAGAGATCGGTGACAGGTCCTGGGCTGTTGGCCCTGGGACACCTCTGGGCCACACTGGGTTGGAACCTGCCTGGGAAGCAGGTGCATCAAAATTAGGTTGAGCACTATGGCTATTTGGGACTGATCCTCAAGCCACTGCCACTGCTGCCACCACTGGTCCATAAGCTGCTGCTGGGAAGCCTAGGAACAGGTAGCCACAGCTAGGAGCGAATCCAGGGTAGCCTTGGCCATAGGTTCCCACAAAGTTGGGGTAGCCCAACATCCCAATGCCAAGCATGAACACATTCATGGTGTAGGACAGCCCCCGGACCCAGTGCCTTGTTCCAGTTGGGAACAAGATTTCTTTCAGCTGAGCCTTCTTACATTCTACCATTTTATTATTGATTTCGTGGAAATGAATCTTAAAGACTTTCTCCACAACGTCTTCATTCTCAAAAGTGACAAAGTCAAACCCTCTGTGCCTGTTGGTGGTTTTGTCAAACATCAGCAATGCATCCTCCACCTTGCCAAACTGCTTGAAATACAGCTTTACATCTTTCATTACAGTGTTCACAGATAATCCTGCTACAAATATTTTTGTTGTTCTTGTGACCATTATCTAATGGCCTCTCGGTGCCCCATGTGAGTCAAGTCGAGATTTTTGCATCCCGTGTACACCCTCCACCATTGCAAAGACCTTGGGCTATGCACGACGAGAAAATGCAACTTTGGGGTCAATTGTCTTGGAATCTAACTCATGGTGGAGCTGATCTAATACTTTATCTACACTTGCTGGGTCTGCAAAGGTGACGAAACCAAAGCCTCTGGAGTGTTTTATAATGGGATCTCTCATGACCATACATTCTCTAATGTCTCCAAATTTGCTAAAATAGTCTCTAAGGCTATCTGGTAAGGTCTTCCAGCTCAGTCCACCGATAAACAATTTACTGGGGTCAGGCTGGGAGTAGCTGGTGCTGCCCAAGGTGCCTGAGCTCCCATTTGCCCCCATAGTGGAATTCCCCCATCCCCCACCCAGTACACACCGAGCCCAACAGCTAAGCAGAGCGCAGTGGCAGCCAGCCCCTAGCCCCAGATCTCTGTCCCTCCTCCCCTGCCTCCCCCAACCCCCCTGCCCACCTCCACCTCTGCCTCTCCCTCCTTCCCCCTCCTAAGATACATGTAATAGAGTTGTTCAAGGGAGTCCCATGGAAATCCCCAAGAAACCCAGGCTATTGCCAAGACAATAGGTTGCTCTCCACAAAGTGACATCAAGGCCACACTGATGAAGACAACAACTACACAACTCACTGAACGTGGAGAGGTCAAGCTAGTGCTATATAGAACCTTCACTCCCATGTCCCAGTGTCTTTGGTATGGGAAGTACTCTGAGGGCTATCTAAAGTGAACTGTAAACACCAATCCAGCCACAAGCCCTTTGATCTACATTCTGAACAACCTGTAAAATATGCAAGGGCGATGATGCACAAAGCTTGTGGGAGTAACCAACCAATGTTTGATTTGACTTAAGGCCTTCTCCATGAGATGTAACCACACACTGCTTGTGCAACCAAGAATGAGAGACTAAATAACCCAGAGACCTAGAGACCTAGGGTTAAACCAAATAATACTGTTCTTAAAAAAATAGAGAGTAAAAATAAAGTAACTCCTAATGATATTCTGCTATACTTACAGATCAGACCCTTATTCCGTCATCATCAGAGAGGCTTCCTCCTGCAGCAGAAGGGAATAAATGTAGTGGCCGTAGCCAGATATACTGCAGAAAGAGAGACCTTGGCACACTCAGCTCTAATTGGGATGTCTCCATCAAATGCCTTCCCTTAGAGCTTAGGGAATACGCCCTTTGAAAGAGGAGGCAGGAGTATGGGAACCAGAGGGGATGGAGGAAAGCAGGAGAACAAGTCCCTCTAACCAACTAAGCAAAGTTCATATGAACTCACAGAGACTGAAGCAGCAAGCACAGGTCCTATGTGGTTCTGTTCCAAGTCCTCTGTTGAAAGACCCCTGTAGAGACCTTCCCTCAGGTGGAGACCCCTGGACCCAAAGACCAGGCCGAGACCACGGGTCAGATGCAAACTGCAAGAGGTTTATTAGATAGATACAGGTACCTGAGGGCAGCCAAGTCTTTTGGAGGACTTGCGCGCCTGCAGACTGGGAGGAGGTCTTTTTATAGGAAAGAGGGCAGCAAAAGCAAGTTTTACAGAAGCAGAAGCGTGGTTATTGGAATGAGGCGGGGGGCATGAATGGTTTTTCCTCTCCCAGCATGGATGTCTGGCAGCAGACATCCTGTTCTTATATTATAGATATCCTGCTTTGCAGTCATCCTGCTTTGTAGATGTCCTATCTTATAGATATCCTGTTTTCCTCTCACGAGAGCAGGCTAACTGCTGATCCTGAGAATCTTTCAAGCAAACAGGATGTTCTCCCAGGAGCCTGCTAGCTGCGGGTTCTGAGGAGGGGGTCTGTAGGGTCTTTCACTGTGTATATATTATAGCTTTCAGTTTAATGCTTTTATGGGATTTCTGAATGTGTGAATGATTCTTGTACCTTCTTTTAGTGCTTTTTTTCTTTCTGTTGGTTTGCCTTGTCCAACTTCGATGTGACGCAACCATTCTGTTAGTCTGTGTCTTTTTACTGGGTAATTGATTCCATTGATACTGAAAGATATCAATGATTCTTAATTTCTGTTATTTTTTGTAGTTGTTGGTGATGGTGATAGTGTGTGTGTGTGTGTGTTTGTGTCTGTGTGTCTGTGTATATGTGATGTGTTTCCTGTCTTTGGGTTTTTCTAGTTTGAGATTACTTATTGCCTGTGTTTCTGTGGGTATAGTTAATCTATTTGGGTCAGAGTTTTCCTTCTAATGTCATTAGGAGACTTAAGGTAAAATTGAAAGACCCAGTAACTCAACGAGAAAACTCAAAAGAAAATTTTACAAGTAGAAATAATCAAGCAGAAGATAAAATATCAGGACTAGAAGATAAAGTGGAGGAATTAGAACAAAAGAAAAGGAAAAATAAAAAAACATATGAAACAAACAAAGAAAATGTGGGACACCATGAAAACAAACAAACCTTTGAATTATAGGTATACAAACAGTTTCACTTGCCGATGGTGATGAGGCCAGATCTCTATGGCTTGGCATAGAGGACAAGCCTGCATGGGGGCATTGTGATTTCCAGTGTCTAGGTTGCTGGTAGATAGAGCAGGTGTAGTGGAATATCGTGCCACGTGACCATTTAGGTCACACTTGATAAAGCCCTGTGGTTGGCTTCCCTTGTCCCCATTCCTGTGACCTTAGGGCAGCTGCTAAGGCCTGTAGATTGTTGTAGCTTTGTCTATTAGGAAGACTCAGCTGACTCCTCTCGGACATTAAAAACTTTAAAGGTCATTTTCACCAATTCTCATATAGAAGTTTGTGAACCATCCTCAACTTTTTTTTCAACTCTTTCCTAATATCAGGTACTGACTGAGGAAGCAGAATGATTAGTAGAAAAGGAACCTAGCCGCTTTCCTACCTGAGAGAGTTTTAGAAGAGAAAAGGGAGCATGGGAGGGGCTAACCTAGTGTGCAGAGGGGGTCCAGGAGTGGAACAGTGAGGTAGGAGGGGGAGGGGAAGGTGGAAGTTGACCTTGAACCTCTGAATTGGGAAAGGGGGGAGAAAGAATGTTGCTCCACAGGAGGCAGGAGGGGGATTGGGAAGTGTGGGCTTGAGGGAGTGGGGGAAGGGCCAGTGCCTCTAGTGCTGTGCTACTAAGGGGTGGGGCAAGAGCACAGAGCCCAAAAACCATGGACATTTATATGTAAGCTCTGTTCATTTGTATCAGACAGGCTCAATTTTAAAAGATTTTTGTAAGAGGCTTACAGGGACAACATAGGAACTGGCTTTAAACTGTAAGTGCCCATTTTAGAGTCTATGCCCAATCACGTGGCCTAAGTCCATTTCAGAGCATCCTCCAAAATGGCTTTTAGGTCCAAAAGGGGCTGTGGAGATTGGATGCCCAGTGTCCCAGGACAAACAATCTCCACCTCAGCCAAGCCCAATACCACAGGTTTGACCGCACATGGGGCTAGAATTCCCGATGTGACCTCACAACTTCAGCAGGAATCACAAAACAACAAAAATAAGTATGAATGGGTACCCCCAAAACCCTACAGCATAGCTAAGAAAAGGAACTCACCAAGACGCAGCTGCTGTAGCCCAGAAGCCAGTTTTTAGCATGGTGTAGAGTGCTCAAAGTGTAGACTAGGGGCCTTGCAACACGTGGCCTGCCATATGGAAAGGGCCTGCCCTATCTCGGTGGAACCTCCAAAATGTTAGGAATATTTCCTAATATGAGCTCCCTGACTATGCAAAATTCCCAATCAAACCAAATCAAAACAAGCGAAATTAAGAAATATCCAGGTTTAATGGGACATCTGTGCTCTCAGGTGGCCCTAAGGGGGAACTGGGAAGCTGTGGGAATGTGACCCCCAGGAGGAAGAAAGGGAGACCACGTGTTCTTCTTTTGGGAGATCACTTAAATACCCTGGGGAGTGGTCCTAACCCCTCCCTGGGATTTGGAGTCCAGACCAGGCTTGGGGGCTGGGATAGATGCGAAGGGCAGGGGCCTAGGCTCCCAACTTGACATAGGCATAGATGAATCCCAAGTTAGTGGCATAGATCATAGCTTCAACATGATCATGGAAAAAACATTCAGCAAATTAGTGAAAGGCACATCCATACAAATACAAGAAGCACACAAAACACAAAATAGACAACATCAGAAAAGAAAATCCCCACAACGTATAATAGCTAAATCACTAAGTATATATAACAAATAAAATATACTAAAATCTGCAAGAGAAAAAACACAAGTCACATATAAAGGGAAACCCATCAGAATAGCAGCTGTTTTCTCAATAGGAAATTTGACAGTCAGAGGATCTCAGAGCAATTGTTAAATGTCATAAAAGGTAATAGTCATAAAAAATACTGTGACAGCCAACCTAGATTAATATGCCTAGTGAAGTTATCTGTGTGGTTGAAGGAGAAAGAAAAACTTTCTACAACATAAACAACCTAAAAAAGTTTATATCCAGCAAATCAAGCCTAAATAAAATACATAGAAGCAGTCATCAAAAGCCTTCCAACCAAAAAAGCCCAGGGCTGGACGGTTTCTGTAGTCAGAGCCTGCTTGTTCATTTCTCATCCTTCCAGACCCAGAATAATGACACAGAAACTATATTAATTAAAAAAGTGCTTGACAAATCACTTAGGTATATTTCTAGCTAGTTCTTACATCTTAAATCAACCCATTTCTATTATTTTATATTTTACCATGAGGCTCATGATTTACTGGTACTGGGATGCGAGCATCTTTCCCCTCCAGCATCTAGATGGCATCACCTTGACTCCACCTACTCTCTTGCTACAACTCTGTTTAGATTTTCTGCCTGGTCTTACTCAGTTAAACCATTGGCCAAAGCAGCTTCTTTATTAACCAATGGCAATAAAACATATTCACAGCATATATCACCTCCTATATCATCTCCCCTTTTTTGTCTAAATAAAAAGGAAGGCTTTAACTTTAACATAGTAAAGTTACATATAACAAAATAGGTATCAAGCAAGAATTACAGTCACAATTTTTATATCTACTTTATCTTTTATCATAACTAAGGAATATTATAATTGTCTATTCTTCAACTCCATCAAAGACTCCAGAAGGATATAATATTATCTACGTAAACAGTAAACAACTTCCAAAATTCTAGAATTTACAGAGACATCTTGCTTCCTGAACTGTCACTCAAAGTTCTTTTGTAACTTTGGGGCTACTGGACTGTCACCCAAAATTCTTTTGTAATATTGGGGCACCCATATTCAGCATACAGGTCCATAGTATCTGGAAGACTTTTTCATAAAGCAGGAAATTTCAAAGACAGTTCCACCTATATTGGCAGTTTGTCAGTCACTTTCTTCTGTGTCCTGCAGGATGTTTGGCAGACTCTTTCATGAAGAAGAAACCCTGAAAGACAGTCTTACTTTTGGTGTAGGAGGCCCTTCTGTATTTGTGTTGCTTTCATTGGTTATTAAAGAAACTACCTTGGCCTAGTTGATAGGGTGAAACTCAGGTAGGCGGGGAAGATAGAATAGAATTCTAGGAGGGAGGAAGCAGAGACAGGCAGACGCCATGATTCTCCTGCCCAAGACAGGCACTGGTTCGACCCATACCAGTAAACCACAGTCAAGTGGCGATATACATTAATGGAGATGGGTTAAACTAATATGTGAGAGTTATCCAGCAAGGGACCGGAGATAATGGGCCAGGCAGTAATTAACTAAATACAGTTTCTGTGTGGTTATTTCAGGGCTAAGCTAGCTGGGCAGCAGGACATGGCCTGCTCCTTCTACAACAGAGTGGCGCCCACGTGGACAACTGCATCTACATAAAGCCTGACAGAGCGTGGGAAGTAATTCTGGGCAGAAAAGAATAGAGTAAAGCATGGCTTCTTGGTAGCAGCAATATCTCGGGTCTGCTCTGCTTGCTAGAGGCAAGTAAGCGCTCTCATCTAAGAGAGGCTTCCTGACTCAGCATTAGCTGCAAAACCTCGCAGCTCCTTTAAGAGGTCCTTCCACGAAACACTTATATAGTGTTGATGAAAAGCTGACCACATGCTTTTTGGTTTTCAGCCATAGCAGGAAAAAAGCCACACTGTTTTAAAATGCCAGCTTTCTGGGCCGTCCAACCAGGGCAAACTCTGACTCTTTGAGGCAGGCAATCTGACTACAGAGCATTTGAGTGTGGTTTGTGAGCATACTGCTGCAGCCTGCTTGCTGGCAGGGACCTTGAAATGCTATAGGGTTGTGGCAATAAACATGGCTACAGCCAGTACCTCTGCTATGAGGCTGGAATCACAGAAATGAGCTGGATCCAGTCATCAAAGCCACAGCTTTAATCCTACCCATATTGCTTGGTAAATCAAAGACTCATGGAATCAGAAAAAGAGAGATATATAGTAAAGAGAGATTCAAAGAAAAAGACCTCTAAATGGTTTACTGTATGTTAAAAATATATGTAGGATTGGGAGAAAAAAAGGTTAAAATCCTTAAACTAAAAAGAAAGAGAGTAGTTGGGTGTGATGGTGTACATACCTTTAATCCCAATGCTGTGGAGGCAGAGGCAGACAGATCTCTGTGAGTTCAAGGTGTGGTAGCACACACCTTTAATCCCAGCACTTGGGAGGGAGAGGCAGGTGGATCTCTGTGAGTTCAAAGACAGCCTGGTCTACAGAGAGAGTTCCAGGACAGCCAACAGAGAACCTGTCTCAAAAATAAAAGTAAAATAAAAGAAATAGAGTTTAAAATAAAGCCAAGTAAAGATGAAAAATACACAGAGAATCTTGATACTGTATGTTATTATGCTCTCTTTGAATTGTTTGAATGCTGGGAAAGGAGCAACAACTGTTAAAAGATATTTTCTTATAAATGCGCTGAGTTAATCCACAACAAGTATTTTGAAAATACCTTGACTTCAAAATTGAAGTCAAAAGGTATGTTACTTTGGAGAAGAGAATTTGCTTTTGTTTCCACAGGAAATGAGAGGCTGTAGATTCATTCTGGGTTAAGAAAAATCAGAACTGATCAAGGAAGACCACCTGAGAAATCTCTGGTAGGAACTGATGGCCCAGATGTCTGAGTTCTACATCCAGAACAGATTCAAGACTGCTGCCTGAGGTGATCAAGATCAGGACTTGGAATCATAATTCTAAATTTTCTTTAGGTCCCTATAAGATTATCAGCACCCCCAACCAGCCAGAAGTAGCCTGGAAAACTATGCCCACATTCCAAAGAAAATGGATTACAGATGATCTTTTTTATATAAAAAAGGAGGGGAATAGTGGGGGACAATTCTGTATTCTGTCAATTATGTTTTAAATACACAGTGATTGGCCGGTAGCCAGGCAGGAAGTATAGGCGGGAAAACCAGACAGGAAGTAGAGGTGGGGCAATGAGAACAGGAGTATTCTGGGAAGAAGGAAGCTCTCTCCCCAGTCCTGCCCAGACCACGGAAGAAGTAAGATGTGACCTATCCCACTGAAAAAGGTACTGAGCCATGTGGCTAACATAGATAAGAATAATGGGCTAACATAAGTTATAAGAGCTAATACAAAGCCTGAGCTAATGGGCCAATCAGTTTACAACATATGTAGATTTCTGTGTGATTTTCTTTGGGACCTAAAGACTGTAGGAATTGGGCAGGACAGAAAACCCACCAAGCAAGCCCTCATGTTACAACTTTTAGGCAAGTTCAATCATTATTTTTCTGTGGGTTATGCATGTCCAGTTCATACAGCATAACATCAAGCAGTCTAGGCAAGAGAATTTTCTTGCTCAAATGGCTAACAAACTCCATAAGGATTCTCTCCAATGACCATCATCCTCTTGAAGAAATTTGTGCTGCCAGGAGCAGATGTGTCTCATTGTCATGAAAATTCCTAAGTTCTTAAACATTCTAAATGCCATATTCTGTATGTCCTTGAAAGGTTTGAAGAATGCCTATCCATCTGAAATATATATCTTATACATCTAAAAAACCTAACTGACATGACTACAAACTTGACTATTGTAGATGACTGATGACATAAGTCACAAAACAACCCCACACCAGTTGAGAATTATGAATAATAAAGGGTTATTTATTTAAGGGGAAAACTTACAAACTACTGTCTTAGACAACAGTCCTCTGAACAAACAGGAACAGAATCTAACAGCTGGAAGCGGGAGCCGTAAGCAAGAGAGAGGGCACACGTTTACTGCTGCTTTTACAGTATAAGAGACCACACCCAAGTGGGCTGGTATCTTAAAGGCTATTGACTGAAGGAGCAGAATGTGCTCATACAGCACCTCCCCCTTTTGTTTAAATAAGAGAGTTCCAAACCCATTACAAAACTATATACACTAGGAACAGATATCAAGTATATTTAGAATTACAACCAGCACAAACAATATTAAGCAAGGAACATATGCTAAATGTTTTAATAAACATTCTGTCCTAGGGAGTCTAAGTCTTGTATTAGAAATGGCTTGGCTAGATCATAAGAGGACAGTAACTACAACTACCTAATTTTCAACCCCATTGAAGGCCTGAGAAGGGAGATAATATTACTTGAACAGGTAGGAAGTACAACCAAGTAGCTTCCAAAGCCATCAATATATGACAGAGACAATTAGCTACCTGAGCAATCACCCAAAGTCTCATCTTGCAACGTCGAAGTAACCAACTTTGACTAAAGCCTAGTGCAACTGACAGACCATTTTTAGAGGCAAGAAATTTTTTGAAACCATCTTATCCTATCTTGCCAAGATTTGACAGTCCTGTTATCCATTTCCGGACACTATGTAACTTGTCAGTGGTTGAGGCATTGTCAGTTCTTTGCCCAAAGGCCAATTTTGTCAAGAAGAAAACAAACTCCAAGTGGAGTGTCTTTGGTGCTCAACATTCTCTCAGGAATAGATTGGTATGGTCAAAAGCAATCATGTCTCATGTCAACAGAACCCTAAGTTATTTAAATGCCATGTTCCACATATCCTTGAAGTGGTTGAAAATTACCTATCTAGACAGAAAACAATCTCTGTGTATCTGAAGAACCTAATTGATCTGACTGTATGTACAACAAACATGAACAACTATTGACCTATAATAATTAATACCTGTATAACTTAAAGACTATAACTTCATGTCAGAATATTAAATAATCTGTAAACAAATGTGCAACAAATAAGGACAGTGACCTCAAAATGTAAACAATGTATAAGTATCTTAATCAGAGGTAGGAGTAATATATAATGCAACATGAAAAGTTACATCAATATACAAAATGTCCTAAACAGAGATAAAATCATGCATATATACAATCTGACAGAGTAACATTGCATAGGTATACAAATAATGTAAACAAAAATAATTTGAACTTGTATCAATATACAAAAACTATACCAATGTAAATTATCCATGAATAATAATAACTCACAAGTATTCACTCTATTATTCACTATTATTATCCCTTTTTTTGAACAAATATAGTTTTCACCCCAACCCTCTAGTACAAGTAATAATCAACAATCCCTAAACAGTTGCATCCTCCTTCAGATTTCCTACCTCTTTTTCAAGAAGTTTGGTACCAGTCTATACCATTTCTAAAAATACCTCAGTTAACTGAGTTGTTAGTTAAAGTGGTCATATCCTTCTTCAGATTTCCAACCTGTTTCTTGAGAAGCCTGGTATCAGTCTGTAAAGACTGTACCATTTCTAAACATGCTTCATTCTTAGCCCTATTGTCAAACCATATTTTTAATGAAAAAAATATTGAGGACAAGACTAATCCCCAGAATCAAAATTAGTGATGTAGAAGGGACATCACATAAGTCTTGCAAAACCTCACACATGGTATAAGTAAAGAGACTATTAAAACCTTGGAAAGTTAGGTTGTCTGACATATTTTCCTTTTAAATTTTCAACTTATGATATATTTTGGATATTAAATCTTAACTGTGGTTTAATTAGCTGGATTATATGAAATAACCATTACCTGCCAGTAGGTGTCGTGGGCTACCTACAAAATGAACCCAACTGGGTCCATCAGTATACCTGAAGTCATGTGACTGGTCTGAATCTGAATTTAGTGTGAAATGCTGAAAAATATACTTAGATCAAATATATATATATATATATAGAAATCACAGACTGTGTGTACCACGGTGGGCCTAGATCAGTCAGCAGCTGCAGGAGCACAGGGATAACAAGATAACAGCAGGCACCCAGGAAAGCTCGTATCCCCTCTGAATTTCTGCACAGTGTGCAGTGGTGGGACACAGACACTGGGGCTAGCATGCAGGGACTAGAAGCTGCTCTTAGTTGAGTAATGAGATAATATAAAGAACCGTGGCCAATCTGCAGCAAGAAAAGCTGCAGATTCACAAGAATTCTATAACCAAATGAACTGCTGGCTCCATGCACAGGCTGCAGCCAGCTGAGGGAGGGCTCGTGCCAAGTTGGGCACACTCCAAGCCGGTGGCGTGCAACAGAGCTGAGGGGTTCTAAAACCAAACATTCAGGTGCCAGATGATAAATCACAAAACAATCTCATACCAGTTCAGAATTATGAATAATAAAAGGGTTATTTGTTTATGGGGAAAGCTTACATGTCACTGTCCTAGACAACAGTCCTCTGCACAAACAGGAACAGAGTCTAACAGCCAGAAGCAGGAGCCACATTAGTCTGGAAGGAATCTACTGTTTCTCATCCTCTGTGGAAACAAACGCAGAGCTTCTTTTCCAAAGCAATATATCCTTTCACCCCAATTTTGAAGTCAAGATATCTTTAAAATATATATGTTGGTTTACCTTATCACCCTATAAAATAAAATATCTCTCTGTACTTAGCTCATTCACTCAAAAATTCAAAAAAAATCCCACAATAATATACATAATCCAGACTCTCTGTGTATATGCTATTTTTACATGACTTATTTTTCTTTACTCCTTTAATCTATGGCTATCTGTACTCTGTCTCTTTAAAGACTTTGTTTTATTTTTTAAACCATTTACTTGTTTTACATCTGTCTATATTATTTCTCTTCTCTCTCCCAAGCCTATGTACATTTATCCAACACTGTGACCCATTCAGGGTTTTTTTTTTCATCTGAATCGGCCTTTATTGTTTATCTGTAATAATTTTCTGACCAGGAACATTTTTAAAATGATAATCAGCTTGGTCACAGTGACACTAGATGCTGGTTCTGCCTGTCTCAGGCTTTTAATATGTCGGAGGTAGTTCATCACCAGCTCTGGGACTGCCAGGTAGGAGCTGTCCTCACCACCTCAACTCTGGGTGGCACTGTGTAGCATATAAACACGTTATCTGAGTAAAAGCTAAATCAGCCATGCAGCACTTTGTATGGCCTGGAAATATCTCTGTGTATGGCGGGGTGGGGTGCCATGCTCTCCTGACTGTGCACTCCTAGCAAACCTGATCTCACAACCTGACCAGGCAGGGAGTACTAAGCCATGCTGTTTTCCTCCTAACCCCGAGAAGGTATACAAGTACCCAAACCCAAAGTGTATGGTTTGCCACGCAGCTAGCCCTAGTCGTTTGGGCCCTATTCTGTAGTCAGAGGCTGATTGCTCATTTCCCAGGCACCTAGACCCTAAATGATCACACAGAAACTACATTAATTGCAACACCACTTGGCCAATCACATCAGTGTATTGCTAACTAGCTCTTAAATCTTAACCCATCTCTATTAATCTGTGCATCACCACAAGGTCGGGGCACACCAGCAAGGTACCAATAGGCTCCCACAAACATCTTTCTCCTTCAATGGTTACATGGTTTCTCCTTGACTCTGCCTACTCTCTCTCTCTCTCTCTCTCTCTCTCTCTCTCTCTCTCTCTCTCTCTCTCTCTCTCTCTCTCTCTCTCCATCTCTGTTTCTATTTCCTGCCTGGTTTTCCTCCACAAGTCATTGACCAAAAGCAGCTTCTTTATTAACCAATGGCAACAAAATATATTCACAGCATACATCACTTCCCACATCAGGTTTCGGTAGAGAATTCTACCAAAACTTCAAAGAAGAATACCTATATTCCACAAATTGTTCCACATAATAGAAACAGAAGGAACATTGCCAAACTCTTTTTATGAATCTGAGGTTATGCTGATACTGAAAGTACACAAAGACTCAACCAAGAAAGACAATTACAAACCAATCTTCCTCATGAGCATTGATGCAAAAATACTCAATAAAATACTGGCAAACTGAATCTGAGAACATATCAAAAAATCATCCTCCATGATCAAGTCAGCTTCATTCCAGAGATGCAGGGACGGTTCAACATATAAAAATCTATCACTGTAACTCACCATATAAATAAACTGAAAGAAAAAACCATACAATCATCTCATTAGATGCTGAAAAAGCATTCCCTGAAATACAACACTCCTTCATGATAAAGGTCTTGGAGAGATTGGGGATACAAAGAATGTATTTATACATAATAAAAACAATATACAGCAAGTTCACAGCCAACATCAAATTAAATGGAGAGAAACTCAAAGCAATTCCACTAAAATCAGGAACAAGACAAGGCTGTCCACTCTCTCCATATCTATTCAATATACTTCTGAAGTTCTAGCTAGAGCAATAAGACAACAAAAGAAGATCAAGGGGAGACAAATTGGAAAGGAAGAAGTCAAACTTTCAGTATCTGGAGATGATATGATAGCATACATAAATGACCCCCAAAACTCTACCAGAGAACTCCTACAGCTGTTAAATACCCTCAATAATACGGCAGGATACAAGATCAACTCAAAAAATCAGTAATCCTCCTATATACAAATGATAAAGAACCTGAGAATGAAATCAGAGAAGCAGCGCCCTTAACAATAGCCACAAATAACATAACATAGCTTCCGGTAACACTAACTAAAGAAGTGAAAGACCTGTATTACAAGAAATTTAAGTCTTTGAAAAAAGAAATTGAAGAAGGTACCAGAAAATGGAAAGTTCTCCTATGCTTTTGCATAGGTGGGATCAACATGATAAAAATGGCAATCTTACCAAAAGCAATCTATAGATTCAATGCACTCTCCCATCAAAATCCCAACACAATTCTTCATAGACCTTGAAAAAAACAATACTCAACTTCATATGGAAAAATGAAAAACCCAGGATAGACAAAACAATCCTGTACTATTGCTGGGTTCTAACATCTTCCTTGGGGGAAGAGGGTGAAAAGGTGCAACACCAATGAACATAGATGCCAGGAATCAAGCAGAAGACTTGCTGCAGACTCATTTATTTAACAGTGTGAAAAAACTTGTATACTCAGGCTGGGAGACAGTTGATAGCTGACATCTCATGCTCATCTCTCATTGACTAGGCACGATCAGGACCTCTGAGAGCACCTGTCACTAGGCCCTCAGGAAACACTGTTTGGTAACTCCTTATTGGCTAGGCACAGACAGGATCTTTGATACCTCCAGGCAGACTCTAGGTTGCCTCCTTTTGGTCCAGTAGGCCTTATCTTCCTACATATCCACCCTTTTTATTTATTACATAGGATGTTCTGTGGGAGCCAGAGTTCTTTGTTCAGACCTTGTTGACCCCACCTCAGGGAGGCTCAGCAACTTGACTGTGCTGTCTTGGGTTGGCCTGCCAAATAAGCTCATGCCCATCTCTGACCACCAGCCCTCCAAGAGCATTCATTCCTGGAGAGCTGCCAAGGTGTGGGGTACTAGATAATAATAGCATTTTGAATTACAAATAACTAGGAATGCATAAGCTCCTGTGGAGGACTGCCAGAAGGATGCCTAAGAGCCATTAACACCTGGAGTCACCTTAGTTACTGTCTACTGGTGTTGGATTTACTACATGAGACATTTAAGGAGAATAAGGGTTAAAAAAAAAAAAACCACCAATTAATACATACGTGAACATCCAGGAGGATCAATATCCTTTTTTATATTATGCCAAACTTTTTTTAAATGAATCATCAAAGGCCCATAACCTCTGCTCTTAATAAACCAATTTGTTGGGGATGAGTAATGAGAGCAAGAAAGGGGAGTATATACATTGCCCATCCTGGTTTATTCCCTCCTTGGTGGAAGCAGCCTGATCCATGGCTAAATGTTCATCTCTTACTGGGACCCATATTGGCATTGTGGCATTCTGGGAAAAAACACAAGCATACCTACTCTCCCAAGGGTTAGCAGGGCTCTGGAGGCTGCCACTGGAGGAAGATAGGATCTCTGCATATCACCAGGGCAGAGATGCTCAGTGCTTGTAAGCTGGGCTGAGCCCCTTGTCATCAAAACTGAGGAAGCTCATATGGAAAAGAACCTCTGTTAAGGACAGATAAGGATCTCTCCTAGCCTCTGGTTGCCACAGACCGGCTCAGGGGAGCCACTCAGACCGTGGGAGAAGCAGGGTCCTGGTAACAGGAAGGCACAAGTTCGGCGAATGACAGACAGACACAACACACAAGAGAGTGGTTGGAATCTGCTGCGATTTTACTGAATTCATGTTTTCATTATATAGTATTCAGACAAAGAACAAATCAGAAGGTCATGTGTCATTGGTTGGCACAGTATGAAAGCTTCTTTTAGTCACATCAGCAATATTATAAGAAAAGTACATTATCAGGAACAGGTATTAGACATAAAGCATCCTTAGAAGAGGAAATCTTGTCCTTGAGAATGTAAACTTCAGGCAAGTGGTTTCATTTTATGAATAGAAAGTTTCTGTCTCATTATCGCTATCATGGCCCTTCCTCTTCCTAACCCTTTATTTCATCTAGTGACCAAATACGCCTAATCAGTTCTCTGCACCTGTTGAAATATACTTTTTAGTACCTTCTTATACAGCAGACACTATGGGGGTTGGGATCTAGCAAGCCTATCTATAAAGTTCAAAGTATAACAGTCTTTGTCCACCAACATTAGCCCATCTATTCCCTTGCTCATCATACACCCTGTGTATGACAAAGGTTCTGCTTTAGTCTTATATATTCCCATACTGTGATTCCCTATCCCAGAGCTGTTCCTGAAGAAAATGATCCTTGTCTTATAGATATAAACACTATCATTATTATAAAAGAGATTGTGGAAAGCTCATATCCCGTATAGCCAGCTACTCGAGAAACCCATCTATGCCTCAGCGGTGGCTAATACCAGGCTGTCTGCCATTGACCTCCAGGAAGCCTAGTCCCATAGGACACGTAGCTCCCGTCCGGCATAATGACATATATCATGTCACACAGACAACACTGGAGTTGGTGTGGCATCTGGTGAGATAGTCCTGGCCAACAGCTCCTTAAGAGGACTGTTGGTTCTCTCCACAATGGCTTGTCCCTGTGGGTTGTAGGGGATGACAGTACTGTAGAAAATCCTTCAGGACCCCAGAAAAATCATTGAATTGTTGAGAGGAATAGGCAGGGCCATACAGGCAAATACATAGACATACATACACTCACAAATAATTAAAAGTAGGATAAATATGTTAAAAAGTACTGCTATTCCATTGAGTATATGTCACATCTATTATAATCTGTCTATTACCTATCTATCTTCTATCTAACATCTATGTATCTATCGATCTATTTTTCTATCATCTATTTTCTATTTATCATCTATATATCTCTATTTTCCTAACAATCTATTTATTTTATTTATCAGTTTGTCAATATATACTTAAGCTGCTTAGCCAAAGAAAGGTACTAATGAGTCAAAAAATAAGTAAGGGGAGAAAGAGAATTTTGGGGAGATAACAGAGTTTTGACAACAATAGTTCAAGCTTTTTGGTTTTCTTCTGTCCTATACCAGGTAGCTCTTCTGATGTGAAACAGAAACTCTGAATTTTTCTTCTAACAACATGCTTGTGTTTAGAGAAGGAAACAGCCACATTCCAACTCCAAAGTTAGCTTTAATTTTTAATTGAGCTGGGACTACAACTTTTCTGAGAAGTAAAGAGATATAGATGTTTAGGTAGTGAGATCTAATATGTGACAGTTACCAGCACTCAGTCCCCTAAGTTTTCCCTGGAATCCGAAAAGACCAGGGTGATGTGAGTGGTGGGAGTGGAGGTGGGGACTGCATGGGGCTGTATCTAGGGATGGAGTGGAGGCGGGGACTGCATGGGGCTGTATCTAGGGATGGAGTGGAGGCGGGGACTGCATGGGGCTGTATCTAGGGATGGAGTGGAGGCGGGGACTGCATGGGGCTGTATCTAGGGATGGAGTGGAGGTGGGGACTGCATGGGGCTGTATCTAGGGATGGAGTGGAGGCGGGGACTGCATGGGGCTGTATCTTTATTGGAAGTGTAGGGAGCCCAGCTAGGATCTTGTTTTTTGGCAAGTGATTGACAGTTATATCCAAAATGATAGTATTTGATAAGCCTTTCAGTCCAGGGATGTCTAGGAGATTAGTCAGTCCTGTCTAGTTAATCCCTAAAAGTGGTTTCCTAAGGAAGAAGATGGACAATGTTCCAGCTAAAGGCATGTCATCAGTCAAGGGCTCCAGGATCATCCACATTGTCCCACGAATCTGAATACTTTTCATACCAGCTCCACAAAAAATTGATCTCCAAATCAATCTCACAATTTTCTGCAAAACTAATCTGAAGGGGCCCCGGAGCTGAGGGACAAAGTGCGGCCGCCCGGCGCCCCCCCCCCCCCCCCCCCCCCCCGCCCGCGCCCCTGGCGACTGACGTGAGGTTCCGCAAAGCCGGTACTCAGGCTCCTCCCACCTCCCCCAGCAGCTCACCACCTCCGACTCCTGCGATGGCATCAAAGATGAGTTCCACTTGGGAGGCAGAGGCAGGCGGATCTCTGGGAGTTCGAGGCCAGCCTGGTCTACAGAGCTAGTTCCGGGACAGGCACCAAAGCTACAGAGAAACCCTGTCTCGAAAAAGCCAAAAAAAAAAAAAAAAAAAAAAGATGAGTTCCAGTTGCTGCAAGCACAGTACCACAGCCTCAAGCTGGAGTGTGACAAGCTGGCCAGCGAGAAATCAGAGACGCAGCGGCATTCCATCATGTACTATGAGATGTCCTATGGATTGAACATGGAGATGCATAAACAGGCTGAAATCGTGAAGAGGCTGAATGGGATTTGCGCCCAGGTTCTGCCCTATTTTTCACATGAGCATCAGCAACAGGTCCTGGGACCTATCGAGAGAGCCAAGCAGGTCACGGCACCTGAGCTGAACTCCATCATCCGACAGCAGCTCCAGGCTCACCAGCTGTCCCAGCTGCTGGCGCTGGCCCTGCCCCTGACACCGCTGCCCGTGGGGCTCCAGCCGCCATCACTCCCTGCAGTCAGCGCGGGCACCGACCTGCTGTCTCTTTCGGCTCTGGGCTCTCAGGCACACCTCTCTAAGGAGGACAAGAATGGACATGATGGGGACACTCACCAGGAGGATGACGGCTAGAAGTCGGATTAGCTCCTGGGGAGGAGGGAGGGGGGGACACAGGGGAGACAGGCACAGAGACGGAGCAGTGTTCCGAGGGCCACACAACACAGAGCTCGGCCACTGCCCAAGCTTCCACCCCCAGTCCCGGTTCCAGCCTTCTTGCCCTGCACTCTGGACCTAGGGGACCTCAGAGGGACACCCCAGGTTACAGAGGGCAGCAAGAAATCCCCCACCTGCGACATTTATCCGGGTCACCGCCACCAGTCTTGGCCCAGAATGTACACAACGCAACTCAAGCTGCCCCTTTCCGCCCTGTGCGCCCCAAGTCCTCCCCGTGCCCCGGCTCTGCTTCCCCACACTGTACACTTTCTAGGTCCAGACCTCCCCCCCCCCCAACTCACCCAGTCCAGTTCCCTCGCCCACCAAGGAGGGGGACAGAGGAAGTGACATGAAGGCTCGGGACTGCAGTGGGGGTGGGCACCCACAAACCTCCCTTCCTCCCCTTCCCCAAATAAACATGAGGGTTCTGAGTTTGGTTTGTTTATTATTCCCTTTTTTGCCCCAGTATTCTATAGCTTGTCTTCTAAGAAAGGGGATTTAAAGAAAGAAAAAGAGGAAAGAGTTAAAAGACCGAAGCACCGCGCTTGTCTGTGTATATAGTTAGCTTTGGTGTGTCCTCTTGATCTCCCCACGAAGGGGAATTGCTGTACTGAGGGTGGGGTCTAGCTGTGCCTTTAAAATAAAAACATGAAAAAGTTAAAAAAAAAAAAACTAATCTGAAGGGCCAGAATAATTTGTCTTTTGTTTACATTTTTAGTATAAACCTTACCATCATTGACTCTAAGGGGTTGCTGACCCACATTTACTTTTGAGAAACTGAAAATGCTGAGGTGGGTGTTTGTTCAGCACACAGCCAGTTCTATGGTTTCTTGAAAGAGTTTTTCTATAAATTGACAAATAAAGGGCCACATGTGCCTTACCATCTTATTTAGCCATTCTACCTTTTCAGTGTCTGGAAAATGAACCCAGGCAGGCAGATTACAGGCATGTATCCCCAGGTGCACAGCTCGCCCCTTGTCCTCAAACAACACCAGCACATGACACAGGAAGCTGGCCTCAAAGCCATGGCTCCAGCAGCACCAGGCAAGAAGCCCAAGGGCCAGCAGCACCCAACTGAAGATCAGTCCAGGTAGCCAAAGGCATACACTGACAGCAGCAACATGAAGCTGTGGTCACTGCTTCATCCACACACCAGCTGCTGAGAGTCAAAGGGGATCAGGAGCTGTGAGGACACACCAGAGCGACCAGTTAACACCCTCACTCTGCAGGCCAGGCCCAAGCTCCCACTGCTTGGACCACCTACCAAAGTCCCAGCAGGTGCCACAGAAGCAGCAGGCATCCGAGAAGGCTCTGGTGGACTTGGACAACTTGGGCAGGCCAGGCCGTGGGACATAGAACCCCAGCTTTACCAGCGACACGCTGCAGTTCCTGGACAGGCTGCCGAAGACCAAGGCGGACCACAGGCCACCTCCATGCACTACTACAAGGTCTGCGGTGTCAGTTACACAGGACCGCAGACCTATCGCTACCACCTGGAAGGACAAACGCAAATGATGAAGCTTAGATGACAGGTACACAGCCCAGTGGAGGTCTGAGAGGGGCCCACAGCCTTCACTGCGGCCTAGTTGCACACCCCGCTAGGGAAGCCTTTTTCCTCTGAGCCCACACCTCAGAGTTTCACCTACACCCGAGGCTTGGGCAGCACCCTGAGACCTCAGTCAAGCAGGAAGCTCACACCAGTCACAACTCGCACCTCTCAGGCCTGACCAACACAGGCCTTCAGGTCCTCATCTCCCATGCCTCCATGTAGTTCATGTCTCTCTGCTGAGGCAAAGGCAGCACTCCATACCCTTCCTGTCAGCACCCCTCTGAGGTGGACAGCAGGAGATCAATGGTCAATAAGGGTGGGAAATTGTATTGGACCCTGTTGACAGATCAAATGGACTTAACAGATATCTACAAAATGTTCCACAAAATACCAAAGAACACACATACTACTCAGCAACACACAAAAGCTTTTCTAAAATAGACATCTTGAAACACACATAAAAAGAATCTTTACAAATTCAAAAATATTGGGATCATTTTTATATCCTAGTTAACCATAATTAAAAAATTAAAATTGACACCAACCAAGTCTCTAGTAAATACACAAATTCATTGAGATTAAACAATTCATTACTAAATGAACAAAATCAAAGACCCAAACAAATGTAACTCCAGTAACTTAATATTTGACAACAATGCCCAGAACCTATGCAGGAGGAAGGAAAGAATCTCCAACAAATGTTGCTAGGAAAACTGGATGCCTACATGCAAGAGAATGGCATTAGAGCTGTATCTATCACCTTGCACAAAAACTGACTCAAAATCTATCAATGACTTAAGCCTAAATCCTCAAATACTGAAACTGCTAAAAGACAGCAGAGGCAGTGCCCTATATAATTAAGGTGTAGGAAGGGACTTCCTGAATAGGACTCCATTGACCCAAGAATTAAGGTCAACAATTGTCAAGTAGGACTTAATGAAACTAAAAAAAAAAAAATCTTCTCAGCTAAAAGAACCTAGAGAAAGGGAAAGCCCACAGAATGGGAAAGAATCTTTGCTGGCTATACACTTGATAAAGGTTTAATATTCAAAATATACAAAGAACTTAAAAATTAAAGGGCCAAAAGAGTGACCCCTTCCAAAAATGGGTCTGGAGCCTGAATAGAAAGTTCTCAAAAACAAAACAAAGAAAGTTTAAAAAAAAAAGTGAAGCAAAACAAATTGGCTAAGAAATATCTTTTTAAAAAAACACATCATGGATTACAACTAGGGAAATTTAAGTCAAAGTAACTTTGAGATTTCGTCTAACCAGAGTTAGAATGGCTAAGATCAATGGAACAACTGACCACAAATGCTGGAGAGGATGTAGGAAAAAGAGAAACCTCACTCATTGTTGGTAGATTGCAAACTTGTTCAGAAACTATGGAAATCAGGAGCAATATAGTTGCCTTTTGGTAGATTTATATTTGCCTTTTGATAATTCTCCATCCAACAGGCTCTCCTGAACATGAGCTAAACAAAGATAACACCAGTAGACATGCCTCTGGATAAGGAAAAGCCTAAAAGGCCTCAACCCTAAACAAAGAACTACAAGCAACTAAAGAATGCTGGAAGTAAGAGAAATAGTCTTCCCCAGGGAAGAACATACCAAGGGGTTATCCAATACCAAATGGTCAGTCTTGAAAACATACATACAAGTAATATTATAAGACTAAGTAGACTCTATATAGGAATAAATGTATCTGTACATATATGCATGCAATAAGAGCTAGTGAAAAAAGAGCCTATGAATTTGACAGAGAGAATGGAAGGATGTATGAGAGGATTTGAAGTATAGAAAGGAAAAAAGAGAAATTAAATTATATTATAATCTCAAAAAAATAAAAATTTAAAAATACATTTCTAGTAACCATATTTGATCTTTAAATCTTCTTTATGTGATGTTATGAAACATATTCTAGCTCTATTGTGTTTTTTTGTGGTATACCATTTTTCATTTTCAACATATTTGTATCTTTGAAACTAAAGTTTATCTTATAGGTGCAGTGGTTGTGCTTTTCTTTTTCACGTTCTTCCAGTCTTTCCCTCTTAACTAGATAATTTACTTGATTTTAATGTAATGCATAACAAGTAGAAACTTTGACAATTTGCCATTCTTACTGATTCATTTCTTAGACTTTGTCTCGGTTGTGCTAGATATTTCCTATCTTGCCAATTTACTAACTTTAACATTTCTTTCCATATGTAATTTGGGTTATTTTTTCCTTAGCAGTTAGGCAATTTCTTTCAAGAATAAATTTGTCATTGTTTTATTATTGCCATATGACTCAAATTTCAGTCTTGGATTTTCCCAGGGGAAAAAGTTATATTTACACATAATCCTGTGAATGAATTTTTAGCAGTTAAGCACATACAAGCAAGAACTTGGCATAAGCCGGGCGGTGGTGGCGCACGCCTTTAATCCCAGCACTTGGGAGGCAGAGGCAGGCGGATCTCTGTGAGTTCGAGGCCAGCCTGGTCTACAAGAGCTAGTTCCAGGACAGGAACCAAAACTACAGAGAAACCCTGTCTCGAAAAACAAAAAAAAAAAAAAACTTGGCATAAATTTTTTATCTATTCAACAACTGACTTGTTAAACACATTATATAATATATATGTATATATCTATGCCATGTATTACTATAAAATAAAATGTTTTAAAACCCTCTGTCTTAGCCACTATTCTATTGCCGTGACGAGATACTATGGCCAACCAAGGCAACTCTTGTAAAAGAAAGCATTTAATTGGGGGCTTGCTTAAAGTTTCAGAGGCTTAAACCTTTATCATTATGGCAGAGAGCATGGAAGTATGCAAGCAGACACAGTATAGGAGAAATAACTGAAAGTTCTACACCCCGATCTCCCTGCAGGCAACAGGGAGAGAGATTGGATTTAGCATCAGATTTTGAGACCCCAGTGACACACTTTCTCCAACAAGGCCACACCTCCTAATTCTTCTAATCCTATCAAAGAATTCCACTCCCTGGTGACTAAACATTCAAATATATGAATTATATATTATTATTCAAATCACCACACCCTCTTTTAGGATATATTACTTAACAGAATCGTCATAGGGTTGTAGCCATATCCTGGCTGTTATCTATGTTATAATATTACAACGTATTACTATTGAGGGAAAGTGAAGAAACTGCTCAAGGTATCTCCATTATTTTTATAATTGCATATAAACCTTATTAGATAAATTGAAATTCCAATATGTAATCACTGGGTGTGATGGTTAGTGTTAGTTGTCAATTTGACAGAATCTGAAATCACCTGGGAAATGGGCATCTAGGCATGCCAGTGGGAGAATAGTTTGATTGTATTAATTGTTGTGGGAAGAACCATCTAAATTGTGGGGTGAGACCAATCCCTGGCAAGAGATCCTGGATTGTAAACAATGGAGAAAAGGAGCTGAGCACCAGTATGCATTGTTCCTGATTGTGGATGTGTTATGACCATATGACCACTTTCTTCAAGATCCTACAGCTCTGACTTTACCACAATGAACTCTAATCTGAACTATGAGCCAGAAGGAACCATTCTCTCTTAAGTTGTTCTTGTCAGAATGTTTTTATCACAGCTACAGAAAAAGAAACTAAGATGAGTTAGCCAGGAACCTTGATCTTAGAAAAAACAAGTTTTATGTTCACACAAATACTACATATTGATGTCCATAGAAAACATTTGTAATAATAAAAAACAAAAATAGTCCAGACACCTTCAGTGTATGAATGGATAGAGAAACAGTGAAACATCCACACCTTCAAACATAATGACATGATTTAAAATAATTACTAGTACAAACATTAACTTAAACAGAAAGTTACGTTGAACAAAAAAGTCAGTTATAAAAAATTATGTAGCATATGATTCCTATCATAACATTCTCAAAATGATAGTTCTTGTGCTAGAGAACATATTAATGCCTACTAAGGATTAGTGGCAAGGTTCTTGTGAGAAGGCAGTAGATATGACTATAAATTGGTAGCATGAGGAATCTTCATGGTAATAGGACTATTATATCTCATGGAGATGTATGCATGAAACTATTATACATCAGAAATTGCATAACAAACATATACAATTGAGTATAAATAAAACATAAAACTCAGGCATTAAGGTGGATTCATTGTATCTATGCTAATATTCTTATTATGATGTTGTTCTATAGCTTTTCAAAATTCTTACAATTTAGGAGAAATGTAGCACCAGTAACTTCTTTTTACGGTGTTTTTAAACAGTGAGACTATTCAGTTATCTTGGAATAATTTTTCAACATGTAAACCTTCAAAACATCAAGTTGATTCACATGTTAAAAAGAGTAATCCTTAAAAATTACAAACTCCAGCACAAAACAAGATTTAATTAACAAGAAAGGTATTTGCTTTTATTTTATTCTTATTTTAACATTTTTAAAAGAGATGAATGTTACACAATTTTTCATTAGTACAAATGACATTTCAAGTGTCATTCAAAGGCCAAAAGTTGTTCCAAGGGAGTAAAGGTAACTTGTCTCATTAAGCATTTAAGATTCAGTGTAGACTTCAGATGCAGTCCAGCTCCCTCAGAGTCAGTTTTCAATTAGGGTTGAACTTCAACTGTAGGCTTTATTATGGCCTTAAGTAAAGACTGACCTCCTTGTGATGGTAGTGTACTGTATGGAATTTCGTATGAAGGGTTTTTAGTCTCAAGATCAATGGGTAAAGGTGTACTGGTAATCACTTTAGAAGTTGAAGGCATACCTATGTTGACCATTGGTACAGGATGTAGTCTATCTGAATCAGACTCAGGATGATTCTGAGCTCTTAGTAAATCAGGTTCTGATTGATCTTGAGAGTTTGCATTATAATCAGAGGAAGAACCCCAGGGCTCAATTGTACCACTTGGCTGGGGAATCCTTATGCTTTCAACGGGGGGTGGTGGAGGCTCCAAGGGTAGACCTGTTTTGGTAAAAACTCTGCCTGAATTAAAGTATTCCCAGGGTCCCCCAGAAAAAGAAAGTTCTGGTGCTAAGTTGGTCTGAGTCGTATATTGATTCTGAGATCCATTTGTTATGGCTTTCAAAAGGTTTTTGTACTCTTCTAAATTAGTACTATTCTCTGTCCAAGAGTCATCAGTTGTACTAGCATTGAGGGAATTTGCAGGCTCTACACCGTCATCTACAAATGGACTCCATTGTTGAATTATATCTGCCATGATTTTATCGAAAGACTCATTGGAAGTATCTGCTGCAAAATGCCAGGGTTTAGCACTATTAGTCTTCGGAGAGGTATATGGCGTGGCTGTGTCAGAAAAAAGCTGGGATAATGGATTCTTATGCAAATTCCCTGCATTAGGTGAAGGGGTAACCTGATGATACTGAACTAAATTCTGTTCAGAATTTTGTGGAAGCCTGGCAACGGTCAATGACTTCACTTGCTTGGGTAGAAAACTAGCAGCTTGTGAGGTCTGGCTTTTTTTGAGTAACAATTTATAACCATCAGTAACAGAATTCACATGACTAAAATTAAACATTGTTGGGACATCTTTGATATGTTTGGTTTGTGGAGAAATGCCTATGTTTCCTTGCAAAAACCTTGAAGTGGAATCAGGTGAGCCCAGGGTTGAGATATAATTATGGCTGTGTCTTATTTGGGGAACATGCTCATTTTCCTGCAATTTCCTACAGTGTAAGGAGGAAGTAGGATTCAGTAGTTTTTTAGATGCCTTGATGAATTGTTTCATCCAGGCAAAGTAGGGAGCTGTTCTAATGATGACTGTGGGATTTTGACATATTCTTGAAGTCTTCTGTATGAGGCCCACCAGTTCCCAGCGGTTCTTTAGGAGACATAGAACAGGACTGGCTCTCTGTATCTGAATAAAGAAACCAAGAAATATGTGTCACTTATGCAGTCTACTGTGCACAAAATTCATATACCATGTGAGGAAGAGGGGGAAATTCAAATAATAATCATTATCAAGCAGCCTCCAGAATTACCAATGTATATGATAAAAGAATATAACAACTGTTGCTACTAACTACAAATTTTTGGACTCCTACAACCAACCACTTTATCAGTACTGAATTTGGATTTCTAAACTTTATACCAAACTTAATGTGAAAACAGAAAAGGACCAACTATGTTCTGTGTACAAAAATCTTCCCTTCTTTCTGTTTTCCTAGTAACACACACTCTTTCAAAAGTTCAAGTTTTAAAATTTAAAAACTTTGAAGTCATTCTCAGTACCTCTCCTTCTTCCACATCTATTACCAGTCTATCAACAATGATTCTGACACTTTAAATAATTTCCAAAAAAGTATTTTAGTAATAATTAAATGATTTTCTTATCTAGGAATGCTCCTATTGTTGATAAAACTTGTGGTGTCCTTATGAAAAGGCACACTTTGTCCTCCTTCTAATTTTTATACAGCATCCAAATTTATCCACTTAAAATCTAAGAAAGACTGCTACATCTTTCTGATTAAAAACCTTCCAAGTCTTAACAATGTCAAAAGGCTAACTTTTATAATTGCTTATAAGACCTTTGAAATCCTTGTTACCACCTTGATATCCCCTACTGCTGTTAGCTTGGCTAGGATACTATAGCTACCTGGCTTCTCCTACCTGTTACATATTTCCACATCAAAATCTTTGTATTGGCTTTTCCTTTACCCTATACTTGTAACAGGGCTCTGATATCCAAATGACTTCTTTCATAATTTCTTCCACAACTCCATTCATACCCTTTTATTTTTTACACATGTCTTTCCTGATTACCTAATCCTAATCCTATTGAACAAAATTATATAAACAAAAACTCTTACATCTATTTTGTGTTGCAAATATTTTAGGTTAATACTGTCTTTAGAGTCCAGTTGTTCCAGACTGCATACAGAATTCAAGGTTATAATAAACACTGTTCTGGCCGGGCGGTGGTGGCGCACGCCTTTAATCCCAGCACTTGGGAGGCAAAGGCAGGCAGATCTCTGTGAGTTCGAGACCAGCCTGGTCTACAAGAGCTAGTTCCAGGACAGGCTCCAAAACCACAGAGAAACCTTGTCTCGAAAAAAAAAAAAAAGCTGTTCTATGTTTGTCCTGGTGTATTTACTCAAAATATTTAAATAGCACTTGCATTATTTACTTATTCTTGATCACTTTTCAAAAATTACATAAAGTCATGAAACCATGAGCAGCTCTACATTACCCTAGTTCAGATAAGGTTATTAATGTAAGAATGAAGAATGCATAAATAGTCTCTCATAAAACTGTTGTTTTGCATTTCTTCAATGTCTTCCCTTTTAGGGCATTTTTACATCCACTATAAGTAAACTTCAGAATATAAACTTTGTCATGCCATTTCTCTTGTTAAAATCTTTGCATGCCCCCCATTCTTTTAATAATACAGTTTGTTTATGATAATAAGGTGATAACATATTTATAATCTGTCCCATAATTATTTGTCTCTCACTTCTCTCCTCCCTCCTACTCTACTTTTCCCCAAAAATCAATGCGCTTTTACATCTTCCAGACTTGTCTTATTCTGCCTCCTATGACCTGAATGCCATCACTTCATTTTATATTTCATATTCTATCTGGTAAATGGCTATTTATCTTTAAGTTGTAGTTATAGCATTAACTTCAACACACTTCAAATTAACCTTCCTTTTACTTTCAGTGCTAATTTTATGCTGCTATTGTACTACTGATATCTATTGTATTTACTTGTCCTCCTGGGCTACTATTCTCTGTCTTCTGTATAAGAACGTGAGCTCTGGGTGCTGGGACTAGGATGATTTTTCTAGCACCTCCATACTACTGTAAACCATCTGATGTTTGTGAGTACTCTGGCTCCTCTATCTCCCCTATCAGGCTGACATTCTGAGGACTGATCTCAGTTGTTCCTTCTCTATCTCACCAAATACACAAGAGTCCCCTAAGTGCTTACTTGAAGTTCTTTTGCAACTATGTGTTTCTAGAAACTAACATAAGGCCTGATATTTGATATATATTTCCAGAAATAGTACTGGTATTAATCTCATTCCTTGCAATTATCCACTACAAAACCTAGCTACTAACTCTATAACTTTACATGTGTTATTTCCTCATCTCAACCTGAAACAGTTTTGAACAGTGTTCCATCTGTTCTTGCTTAATTAAGTTATTTGCCATATCTCAAAATTTAGCATCCAAGGCTGGTCATACCATTCAGTAACTCAGTCCAGATCTCCACAGCTCAAGTCAATGCTTCCCTTGAAGTCTAGTCACTAGTATTTGTGTATGTGATTTCAAGTTGTCCAAGATATGTTGGTACCTAAAATTTTTCCTGCATGGGGCTTTGCTTTCTATAGCTTTACTACGAGAATAGGTGGACTGGGTTGCATCTGTACCTTTTAAACCTCTCCACAGCTAAGTTTAAGCCATATTGTGTTCATTATGGTACCTACTGAGAAACTATAATAAAATTAGAAGCAGAAAGATTATTGTATTTTGTGTCTATTGATTATTTAATGTATTTCTCATTTGTATCTAAAGCCTTCCTTGTGGTAAACTCTATGCCTCTCAAATATCCAATGGAACTTTCCAGTTTTCCATATTTTGCCTGGCGCCAACTTCTTTTTGTCCTGTTATCTATCTAACATTTGTTTGCTTGAATATTTATAGAATCTACATTTTTATATTTCCTTCCTATTATTAATATTTCTCTGGTGTGTGATTACCCAGCAGTCTTCTCGTGGTTGACTCTGAATACACAAGCCCTCAGTCTTCTCTAGATAGGAATGTTGATGGTAGCATGTTGAGAAATCTAGCAGCTGCACGTCTATCTTCTTTACTCTTGTGGTTCCAAGCTTCTTGCTACCTGAAGGTGTACATAATGGATGATGCTGAGACCCAAAACACCCAATATCTGACTTTAGTTTGTCACCATCCTCAATTCAATCACATAATCGTCCTAAGATATTCTCCTTTCCCTTCCTTTCCTTACCCCACTTTCCCCTTTCCTTTCTCTCCTCTTTTTAGACATCTCCTTATTTTGGACTGGCTGAACCAGTCACACCTTCCTTGACCTACTGTGATGCTTAGTATTGACCATCAACTTGATTGGATTAAGAAATACCTTGGACTGCAGGATGTGGTGGCACAAACCTTTAATCTTAGCCCTCAGGAGGCAGAGGCAAGCACATCTCTGTGAGTTAGAGACCAAGCCTAGTCTCCAAAATGTGTTCCAGGACAGCCAGGGCTGTTGCACATTACACATCTATTTTCCAAGAACGCCTATCTCATAAAAGTAACAATGAAAGAAACACCTTGGAGTATCTTTGCAAAACTCTGGGCATGTCTTATAGCATTTTCAAAGAACTAGCTCATGACCACTCTTAACAAAACAATGAAATAATCACTTGAATATGATAACAGCATTGAGATATGGTTAAAGGTATGAAGTGCATCCTGGTTGGAGAGGTAGTCAACTGGAGGCATGTCTTTGTGCCTTCCTATACTCCTCTCTTCTACTTCCTGACCACCAAGAAGTGAAGACCAGCCTCCACCACAAATTCCAAGTGTTCCACCCAGTAGACAGGGACAAGCAGCCATATTTGGAACTTTCTGAAACCATGAGTCAAAATAAATCTATCCTGTCTCAAATATTCTCTGTTAGATCTTTCATCATGACAACAAGAAAAGTAGTTAAACTACCTGGGTATAGAAAGAGTTCTGTAGCAAGAGTTGTGACTTAAACCCAGACATATCCCATTCCTTCCTTATGCTTCAGCTTATCTCCCAGTGGACTGAGGTGATAGAGACTTAATGGCCTCCAATATTTCTTCTACATTATTCTTCCCACTTCAGAGACTGAATTTCTTTAGAAAATGAATCATATGACCACAACCAAAAATCACGAAATCGTTTAACTTGAGTCCTTTAACTTACTCTGATATTCATACACATCACAGCTTCTGTATTGGCACTTAGAACAACTTTTCAAGGATATATTTGGGGACTGAGATAGTGGAATTTCATCCCCGTAGATAGGCTCTTCCAGAATGAACAGGCCAATATCTGCTTTCACTGGATCGTTTTCATCTTGAGGATCAAAGTTGGGATGGAGGCAAATTCTTTGTCCATGTGGAATGCTTTCTGGGTTATTTACTCCTGAAATGTCCAGGTGTGATAGTTTCCTAAGGTAAGAGAAGGATGTGCAAAAATCTAATTGATGACAATAAAGGATTATCCATATAATTTCTTACGAAAGACATCGTTTGGCAGCATACATAAAATTAAGTTATAAAATAGCTCAGTTTTTCATTTATATGTTATCTTATTCCAAGTCACACTGTGGTTATGTAAGGTCTTCTATTGGTCTTTGGTTTCTTCTCGTTTCTACAGCTCTACCAACTATCTGATTCTCAAAAAGTTGTTATGCGTGCTGGGATCTTAGTGAATTCCGTAGAATAAAGATTCAAACTCCATTTCAGATTTAACATCCTCTAAGTTGAAAAATAAGCACAGACTCTGCCTGGGATCCCCAGCGTTCACAAGAGTCTGGGATTCAGGTAGGTAGTTTCCACTCTCCTTTCTGTCCTCCTTACAATCTCTCCAGTCTCATCCCTAACCCTGTAACACCCTGCTTGTATGTGCCTCTCCTCCCACCCTACTTTCAATCTCTGGGGACTCCACTGGACTTGTTCTGAACCCAGCCTTCTGTCAGTCACTGATACTAAAACACTTTCTGCCTGGGGCCCCCAGTGGACACACTGGTCCTGCATACAGGCAGGTGATTTGTTTTCCTCTCCTTCCTGTCTTCCATTAAAATCTCTCCATTCTCATCCTCATCCCTGTAGCAGCACATTTGCAGGGGCCTATCCTCCTATCATCCCTCCATTCCCTGGGAACTCCACCATACCTTGGTGTGAACAGAGACTTCCTCATTTCTGTGGTCTCTCTCTACACACTCCACCCCCCTCTATCTCCATTCCTTTATTTATTCTTCTGATGCCTCAAAACAATTTCTACCTAGGACACCTAGTACCAGACCTGGCAGGGACTCAGGTAAGTTATTCACACTATCCTTCCTGTTCTCCATTATGACTGCTCCATTCTCACTCTGAGCCTGGTAACAACTTGCTTACAGGTGCCTCATTTCCCTCCTAAACTCCAGTCACTGGAGAGTCCAACTCCTGGTTCAGACCATAAGTCCCCCTAGCCCATTCACCCCTGTCTCTCCAAATTATTCTTTCTCTTACTGTACCTTACTTGCAAAATCCCCTTTTCCCACCATACCTGCAATTTCCAGGGACCCCGCTTCTCAGTGCAGACAGGATCCTCTTATCTCTTTCCCAAAACCACTCTAAGCATTTCCTCTAAGCCTACCTCTACTACTTTGTGCCACCAACTGACATGAAGAAGCACTTTCTAAATGGAGCCCACAGTCACTACACTTCCCTAAGATCCAGAGACAACAACAGAAACCAAGGAATGGAACACCCACCCAACAAAGACAAGACCAGATATCAACACCTAGAATCACCTCAATCATCCGAACCCCAGATGCCCAACACCAGCACAAAACTGCAAACCTTAACAGCTAAGACATTATGTCTCCACCAGAACACAGTAACTCTACTATAAGCCTTGAGAAGTGCAAGATAGCTGAAGCACATGACAAGGTCTTCAAAATACCAATTGTGAATATATTCAATGACCTTAACTAAGATATGAAGAAAACCCTTTATGAAGTCTGTGAAAACACAAACAAATAGTGGAGCAGAATAATGAAAATAGTTCAAGGCATGAAAATAAAAATAGAAACACTAAAGAAAACCCAAACTAAGATAAAACTGTGTTGCAGAATAATCTTTTTGTACACTCTGAGTTTGTGTCACTTTGATTGGTTTAATAAAAAGCTGAATGGCCAATAGTAGGCAGGATTTCCAGGCACAGAGGGTGCTGGGAAAAAGAAGTGTAGAGATGAGGAGACACAGAAGAAGCAGCATATGGCAATACAGAGTAAAGGTAACCAAGCCACATAAAATAACATAGATTAAAAGATACGGATTAATTTAAGTTATAAGAACTAGTTAGAGACAAACCTAAGCTATCGGCCAAACTTTCATAATTAATAGTGTCTCCATGTAATTATTGGAAAACTAACAGACCCAACAAAAGTCCAACTACAAATGGTGTCCAACATGAGGGCACATATTTACACATAAGACCTGAGAAAGCTTTCAAAAAGGTTCCAAACACACAAAAATGGGACCAAACGCAGCTTTCTAGTCCCATAGTCTCACATGCTGGCTACCAAAGACACATCTCCTGGCCACTGCCTGCAGGCTTGAGCCACCAGTGCACCATGACTGGGAGAGACCTCCTAAGTATCTTGGCTACAGACAAGGTGAGGAAGCTAATAAAGACTACAGGACAGGTGATCCGTAAGCTGATCCCTTTGCATGGGAACAATCCAGAGACAAGATGGGATGTGATAAACTTGGAGGCTATGGAGTCACCATAACTATTGTTACATGTCATCCTTTCATATTACATGGATAAAAATTTATATTACAGCTTTGTTTTACAGTCCAATTGGTCTTATGAAGTTAACAGATGCCTTTTACCTGATCAAACAGTCCTTCAAAATTCCTGCTTCACAGAAAAGACTGTC